>NC_057807.1:9440908-9658822 GCF_018294505.1 Triticum aestivum
AGAAATGTTAGAAATTTTAGTGTTATTTAGATTATTTAGATTAGCATAATTAGTGTTATATAGAAATGTTAGAAATTTTTCAAAATTCAATCATTAAAAAATTGTTACTTTTTACGGGCATATAGCTAGTATTTGTTCTCGACAATGCCCGGCCCGCATCCTCGCTGTCGACCCGTCCGCGACGACGTCCAGCCGACCCATGTCCGGGACTGGGCTCCGCCGGGCTGGCACTGGGAGGTGCTGCCTGGAGGGGCGCGCCGCCTGATGAGGAACCCGGCCCCGGGTCCCGTCGTCGACCCTAATCTCGTTTGGTGGCATTCGTGTGGGCCAGTTTTGGTGCGGAGGGACCCGGCCCCGCCGGAGGTGGTACGTCGTCGTGTCAGGGAGGAGGACGAGCACGTCCATCGCTACATGGTTGCTTTAGAGGGCGGCAGGTTCTCCAATACCTGGCAGTATCTTCGGGGATCTCACTTCAGCTATGATCCTGTGAGGGTTCATTCTCTTTGGGTGTCCACCGCCCGCGCCGCAGGAACCACGAGTGTCCTAGATTCTTCTGTAGTATTCGATCTTTAATTAGCTAGCCAATGATGTACTATTCAATATTATATATTATTCGAGACGATGTATTCGAGATTATATCTATTATTCTAGACGAAGTATTTGAGATTATATCTATTATTCGAGACGATGTAATTTGAATACTAAATTGTTTTATATTTCTTTTGAATTAGTTAAATAAAAGCTATGGCAGACAATACCGACAGAGAGGGAGAACAGACCATGTTCGATATGATACGCGGGCCAAATGATGATCAGAATGAAGAAGATTATGACGGCTCCGAATTTCTAAACAACACCGGAGAGGGTGATATGATATTTGATCGCGACGACCGAATTGATGAAGTCATGAACTACGATTATGACGATGACGAAGAACATGTTGATCCTGAAACAACAAAGACCGGCGAGGTATATATATTTATATAAGCAGGTATCTGGTGATCATCACATGTTTTAAATGACTTGAAGATATATTAACGAATCGATCTTTGTTCTTTCAGCCATCCAGATCGAGCAAATCTTCAGGCAAAAGGACGAAACGAGGCCCGAACAAAAAGTTGAAGGAGGGCGTAAAGTACAATATCGAGGCAATCAGACCTAGTGGCGAACCATTAGCGCCTAAGAAGATTGCGGACAAGTTCATTCGTCAGTGCGGAGTTCTTGTGAAGGACCAACTCCCGATCTCCCTTCAAGAATGGAGAGAGCCAGCAAAAGACAAAAGACAAAAAGACAAAGAGGACAGTGCTCCACGTCCAGATGTTACTTTTGTCGAAAAGAATCAAAAAGATCTGCTTTGGGATACTCTCATGGAACATTTCACCCTACCAGATCATTTCACAGAAGCAGATGTGCATAAAGTCAAGGACGCTGCTCTTAGGAAGATGGCGGTTGCATTCAAGAACCACAAGAATCGTGAATGGGACAAGTACGTCAAGGGAGGAAGGAAGACTCCAGTATTTGAGGGAACACTAGAGAACCAACGTGCTCATTGGGACGATTTCGTGAAATTCAAGGATTCGGAATTAGCTAAGGAACGGTTGAGAATAAACAAGAAGAATGCCAAAAAAAAGGATAAGTTCCATAAGCTGGGGCCAGGTGGCTATGCGGTGGCAATGCCTAAGTGGGATAAGTCTGGGAAAGAGATGGAGGATGCAGGTGCCACTCCGGTGTCAGGACCCCGACTCGATGTCACATCGATCTAGCCGGTAACACCTCATATCACTTTGCGGCCTCACGCACGGTATCCCCACGGGTGTCGCCTTACCTTTGCCCAGGACCGTTTGCGCCTTTTGGCTCATGTATATGATAGTGTCGCTAGCATCCATATGATAAGGAGCCCGGGCTGACATGACTAGTCGTAATCCCAAAGTGGCACAGACTTACAGGGACAGGCATCCATGACCCAGCTCCGAACGTGTCGGTCATCAGCAAGTGGGTCCGGGCTGTAGCACTGGGCTAGCAGGACTCCGGTAAACCGGGCTGTAGCGGGCTAACAGGACTCCGGTACTCAAAGCGTGACATTTCCCCGAAGGGACAGACACAGGAACGAAGAAGGACACATGCCGGCCAGCCTAAGTGTTCCAGAGCAGTAGCAAGCTACCATGGCTCAGCGGTAACACTAGGAGACATTTCCCGGTAAGAGAGGCTACTAAAGATAAACAACTAGATAGTCAGATCCCACACATACCAAGCATTTCAATCATACACACAATATGCTCGATATGTGCAAATACAACGAAGCATCACAACATGACTCTACGACACAAGTACTTTATTTAAGGCTCAGAGAGCCATACATAACACACACAAAGGTACGGGTCTCACGACCCAACATACAAGTCATACAGTCATACAAACCAGCAGCGGAAGTACATTGTCTGAGTACAGACAACTAGTAAAATAAAAGAGGCTTGGAAAGCCTAGCTATACTACGTGGTCCTTCACAAGCTCAGGGTCACCACCTGGGTCTTTAGCCTACTCGTTGATGTCAACGTCTACATAGAACCCATCAGAAGGGGTTGCAGCGTCTTCTGTAAAGATGTAGATTATAGCAACATGAGTACAAAGGTACTCAGCAAGACTTACGTCAGATCCTACATACATGCATAGTATCAAGAAGGGCTGGTGGAGTTATTGCAGCAAGCCAGCTTTGACTCTTGGCTAGACTATCCTACGATACTCCAACTTGAAATGGTTTTGCGCACACGAGTCCACTACTCACCACTTCAATACACTACCGAGGATCCACCTCCGTCTTCCTACGGAAGAGCCATCCTCGGCACTCACACTTATCTTGAGGCTTTTAACAGTTTCCATTTACTTGTCTATGAACTGTATAGGCAACCAAGTAGTCCTTTACCGCGGACGCGGCTATTCGAATAGATCATGTTAACCCTGCAGGGGTGTACTCCTTCATACACGCTCTCACCACTTACCGTCGTTTACACGACATGTACTCGGCAACCTTCAAGCGGAAGCCCAACGTGGGTGTCGGCCACGACCTACCTAATCACCTAAGCCTCCAGTCCAGGTTTATCGCCTATCCAGGTTCCATCCGCAGGGAGTCCGGCCGAGGTTTCCCATACGGCCCCGAACGATGTGAACAGGGTTCCCGAGATACCTAACGGGTATTCGGTACACCGTGCCACGTACCTACCGCATCACAGCCCACCCCTACGGTCAGCGCTGTCCACGGCCTCCAGTAGGCTACAAACACCAGAAACTACTTGCAACTCCTGGACGGAGAACTAGGGTGAATAAGAAGCCGAGAGGGTCCATTGGTTTCGGGCCCAATGCATGGTAGTAGCTGATTCTTAAATCACACATACAGATCTCAGTGCTTAAGGTCGGCTTTAATGAAACAACCCACCATGTACTCCTACATGGCCTCTCATCGATACCTTTACCAAATCGTGTTCACCACACCACTCTCATTACCGACATAAACATTTCACTCTAGCCCATCACCCAGATGAACCAGACCTGACACGACTCTAAGCATAGCAGGCATAGCAAGGTAGGAACAACACATACATATGGCTCAAACAACTCCTACACATGCTAGTGGGTTTCATCTAGTTACTGTGGCAATGACAGGTCATGCAGAGGAAATGGGTTCAACTACCGTAGCACACAGTAGTTTGAAACGCGTTGTCTTAATGCAGTAAAAAAAAAGAGCAGGAGCGAGAACATGGGATTGTATCGATATGATCAAATGGTTGGTTGCTTGCCTGATGGTTCGATGCACTGATACGGTTCTTCGTTAGGGTAATCACGGTACTCCTCGGAGGCAGAACCTGTCGCAAAGGACACCGACACACAACCATCACCAAACAATGTGCAACAATATGATGCATGCATGAAACATGGCAATATGAGTGTGTTGGGCTAATGCAACTAAAACCAGAAGGGTTTGAACAAATTTGAATCAAAGATTCAAATTTCAAACTCAAACATGGCCTTTTAAAGTGCTTTTCCTTGTTCTGCTTAAAACATCAATTTAACTTGTTTGATCATGCATGAAAATAGTACAGATGGATAGATTGGATTTTTCTGATCATTTTTCATATATAATTTGTCTAATTTGGAGTTACAGAATAAAAGTTATGAATTTTTGAAGTTTAAATAATATTCTGGAATTTCCTGATTTAAATTAAATCCAGAAATATAAATATTGCGCCAGCATGACGTCAGCATGACGTCAGTGGTCAACTGCGGCTGGCTGGAGTCAAACCTGACGTGTGGGGTCCACACGTCAGTGACAGGGGGGGTAAACAGGGTTAGGTTAATCCTAATTAGGGGTTAGTGGCGCTGGGGCCCACTGGTCAGTGTCAGGGGGGTTGACTAACAGTAGTTAGCACTAATCTAACCACCTGGCCGACAGGGCCCACGCGTCAGTGACCCTGGGGGGGTCAAACCCCAGGTCGGACAAGTCAAACCCGCCGGCGGTTAGTCGCCGGCGAGGTCCGCGGCGTACAGGGGCCTCGGGTTTCCTCTGTGGTGCTCCAAACGGCGTGCGGCTAGGTGCGTTGGATAGCTAGCTCGATGGCGCGTCGGACGGTGGCCGTGGCTGGGCCTGGGGTGGCCGGAGTCGACGGCGGCGAGCTCGGCTGCGGCCGCCGGAGTTCGGGTGCGGTCGGAATCGGCGTTGCAGGGCGTTTGGGGAGGCGTTGGTGTGTGTGCTGCGTGCTCCTAGTGAGGTGTGGAGCATGATGGTGTGCTCGGTTGGGCGCTACGGTGCCTGTGGCCACGACGGCGATGAGACACGGCGGCGGCGAGCTTCGGCCGTGGTGGGGAGGAGGCTACGGTGAGGGAACGAGGGGGAAAAGAGGGGGAAACGGTGGCGGAGCTCACCGCGGTGCTGCAGGGATGGTTAGCGGGCTCGGGGGCGGCCGGAGTGCAGCGAATCGACGGCGATGACCTCCGGTGGCCGAGGAGGGGAACGGCGACGTAGGCGGCGATGTAGGGCTTCCGGAGGCCCGTGGAGCGGTGGGGAGGAAGAGGGGGTCGCGGCGGAGCTCCTGAGCTAGACGGGGGAGCGAGGGGTGGCCGGTGACGGCTACTATGGCGAACGGTGGCGATGGTGGTGTTCGGCCGTGAGAGAGAGAGAGGGAGCAGCACGGGAGAGAGGGGGGATAAGGCCAGGGGATCGGGGCGGCACCGAGAAGAAGCGTCGCGGCGTCGCGCTGGCGGGGGAGGCAGGCAGACGAGCTGGTGGCGTGGCGCTCCGGCCGTGCGCGCGCGCCGGCCACACGCCTGGCCGACTGGCGCCAGGAGGACGACGGCGGTGGTGGGCTGGGCTGGCTTGCTGGGCCGGCCAGCTGGCTGGGCCGCACAGTGGAGGAGCCCAGGTAAGCTCCTCCTGTTATTTATTTTTCTGTTTTCTAATTTCTGACATTTGTTTTGATTTAAATAATATATTAAATCATTTATTTAACTTATGCCAATTTTTGCAGGGGCTAGATATATTATTTCAGAGCTCCTTTATAATTGGCATAATATTTGGACATATATTAATATATATAATTAATATATTTCCAATGCAAATATTTATGCATTAATTTCAAATGCCCAAAATAAATACCTATGAGCTCTTAAAAATATTGGTTTGATTTTTATCTCTGTCCAATATTTTCAGAGAGCAACATGAGCATTTTCTTGGACCCTTTTGGAGAAATTTTTATTTGGATCATTTCAAAAATGATTCTGAGGGTTTCACAGATCCCCATTTCAAATTAAATGGAAAATTTAAATATGATGCACACACTCTGATGCATGACTAGCTAGGGTGTGACAACTCACCCCCACTCAAAAGAATCTCGTCCCGAGATTTGGGTTCCTCCGGGAAGAAGGCGGGATACTCAAGTCGAAGACGATCCTCCCTTTCCCAAGTTGCTTCATCCTCAGAATGGTGCGACCACTGAACTTTGAGGAACTTGATGTTCTGACGTCGAGTGGTACGCTCGGCCTGATCGAGGATACGAATGGGGTACTCTCGATATGTAAGATTATCTTGGAGATCAAGCGTTTCGTGGTCCACTCCACGGATAGGATCCGAGAAGCAACGCCTGAGCTGAGAAACGTGGAAGACATCGTGGACTCTGGAGAGGTGCGGAGGTAGTTCCAACTGGTAGGCAACTTCTCCTCGTTTGGCAAGAATGCGAAAAGGTCCAATGTAACGAGGAGCCAATTTGCCTTTGATACCGAAACGATGGGTTCCCTTCAGAGGGGTGACCCGAAGATAAGCCTTCTCGTCAACCTCGAAAGTCATAGCCTTATGTTTTCGGTCATATTGACTCTTTTGACGAGATTGGGCTGTTTTCAACTTTTCACGAACGATGCGAACTTGTTCTTCTGCTTCCTGAATCATATCCGGGCCAAAGAATTGTCTTTCCCCGGTCTCTGACCAGTTAAGGGGTGTTCGACACCGTCGTCCATAGAGAACTTCAAAAGGGGCTTTACCCAAGCTAGATTGATAGCTATTGTTGTAAGCGAATTCGGCAAATGGAAGGCACTTCTCCCAGTCCATTCCGAATGAGATAACAGAGGCTCGAAGCATGTCTTCTAGAATCTGGTTGACGCGTTCCACTTGACCACTCGACTGAGGGTGGAAGGCGGTGCTAAAGGAGAGACGGGTTCCCATAGCATTTTGGAAACTTTCCCAAAATCGAGAGGTGAAAAGACTTCCTCGATCCGAGTTGATTTCCAAAGGAACACCATGAAGAGACACTATACGGGAGATGTATAAGTCTGCCAGCTGGCTAGCGGTTATACTCTCACGAACAGGCAAGAAATGGGCTACTTTGGAAAGACGATCGACAACGACGAAGATAGCATTATTCCCTCTCTTGGTCCTGGGAAAACCGGTAATGAAATCCATACCAATTTTAGCCCATTTCCATTCAGGAATGGCTAAGGGTTGAAGGGTGCCAGTAGGCCGTTGGTGCTCTGCTTTTACACGACGACATACGTCGCAATTAGCAATATACTGAGCAATTTCTCTCTTCATCCTAGTCCACCAGAACCTCTGGCGTAGGTCCTGATACATCTTAGTACTACCGGGATGAATGGTGAGAGGAGATTCATGAGCTTCCTTAAGGATTAATCGCCTCAGGTTTCGCACTTTGGGAACCACTAGTCGATCCCCGAAGTATACGACCCCTTGATCATTAATGGAGAAGCAATTCGCAATTCCTTTCTGAATGTTTCTCTTGATGCGGGAGATTCCCGGATCTACCTTCTGTGCTTTGATAATCTGATCCGTAAGGGTAGGTTTTGCCACCAAGGTGGAAAGAAAACCTTGAGGTACAATGTGAAGGTTAAGCTTCCGAAATTCCTCATGGAGAAGCGGTTGACTTTGTTGTAACATCAGGTTGTTACAATAAGATTTACGACTTAGCGCATCAGCCATGACGTTGGCTTTCCCTGGGGTGTAGGTTATTCCTAAGTCGAAGTCTGTGATCAATTCAACCCAATGTCTTTGCCTGAGATTTAAATCTGGTTGGGTGAAAATGTACTTCAGACTTTGGTGATCAGTGAATATTTCGCAACGGTTACCGAGGAGGTAATGTCGCCAGGTCTTAAGTGCATAGACTACGGCTGCAAGCTCTAGATCATGAGTAGGATAATTCTCCTCATGTGGGTGCAATTGCCGTGAAGCGTAGGCAATTACATGTCGATCTTGCATGAGAATGCAACCTAGTCCTTGTCGCGAGGCGTCGCAGTAGATAACAAAGTCCTTGGAGAAGTCTGGCGGTACCAGTACGGGAGCAGAGGTCAGGCGTCTTTTCAGTTCCTGAAAACTGTGCTCACATTGTGGAGTCCACTCGAACTTCTTATCTTTCTTGAGGAGTTCGGTTAGAGGTTTAGCAATCTTGGAGAAGTTCTCGACAAAGCGGCGACAATAGCTCGCTAAGCCTAGAAAACTCCGAACTTGCTTGACCGATTCAGGTGGAGTCCAATTAAGGACGGCTTGAACTCGCTCAGGGTTAACAGCAGTACCTTTACCAAATATTACATGACCCAGGTAGGTCACTTCTGACAACCAGAATTCACATTTAGAAATTTTGGCATAAAGGCGATGCTCTCGAAGTTTCTTCAACACTAGCCTTAAATGTTCGGCATGTTCTTCCTCGTTCTTGGAGTAGATGAGTATATCATCGAGGTAAACCACGACGAATTTATCCAAATACTCCATGAAGATTGAGTTCATTAACCGAGAAAAGGTGGTTGGAGCGTTGGTTAAACCGAAGGACATGACGGTGTACTCGTATTGGCCATAACGAGTAACAAAGGCCGTTTTAGGAATGTCCCCGTTTCTGATTTTGATTTGATGGTAGCCCAACCTCAAATCCATCTTGGAGAAGACTGAGGATCCAGCGAGCTGATCATACAGATCGTTGATCCTGGGAAGTGGATATTTGTTTTTGATTGTGACCAAATTGACAGGTCGGTAATCTACAACCATCCGGTCCGTACCATCCTTCTTCTTGACGAATAGGACGGGGCAAGCCCACGGAGATGAGCTAGGTCGGATGAAACCCTTTTTCAAGGACTCATCGAGTTGTTTCTTAAGCTCGGCTAGTTCTAGTGGTGCCATCTTATAAGGTCTTCTAGCAATCGGAATGGTTCCTGGAATGAGGTCTATTACGAACTCAACATCCCTATCAGGTGGAACACCTGGCAATTCCTCTGGAAAGACATCCGGGAAGTCACGGACTACCGGAACGTCCTCAAGGTCTGGCAAAGGGCTGGCGTTAAGAGAATATAATTGTCGCTTGGCTATTCGGGTCAAGACATTGACTATCTTCCCCGAAGGATGGGTGAGTTGAACAGTCCTAGAGAAGCAATCAATTTTGGCTTGATGAGCTGACATCCAGTCCATACCCAAAATGATATTAATATCTGAAGATTTAAGGGCTATCAAAGAGGCAAGGAAAACAAGTCTGTCGACTTGGATTTCATTTCCATGGCTTACTCTAGAAGTTTGCCATTTGGATCCCGGAGTTTGAATTACCATAGAGGTTGGCATATCACCGAATGCGACGTTATGCAAACGAGCATAATTTTCAGATATAAAAGAATGAGAGGCTCCTGTATCGAAAAGAACAGATGCCGGGTGGCAATTGACAAGAAGCGTACCGAGAACGACGTTGGGATCCTCTTGAGCTTCTTCGGCAGAGATACAGTTGACATGGCCACGTGAGGCGGTGACCGGCTTGGCGTGGAATATTTTTCCTATCGGCTTGCCACGGCCAACAGCTTTAGCAGATTGATTGGGGTTGGTCTGGGGACACTCACGCATATAGTGGCCAGATTCCCCACACTTGAAACAAGTCACGGAACTGGTACGTGGAGGAGCATTGTTAGTTGGACCCCCATAGGGCTTGGCCGGTGCAGACTGTTGAACAGGGCGAGGCGCCTGGAAAGATGGCCTCGGTGTGAACCTGGGTGGCAGGGCGGTGTTGGGTACCCACACGCGGCGCTTCTGAGGACCAGCACCGGATGAGGAACCCATGTCACGGCCATGCTTGCGTGTTGCGTCATAGTCAGTCTGACCAGTTTCAGCACTGATGGCTTTGTTGACAAGTTTCTGGAAAGATGTGCACTCATGCAGACGGAGGTCGCGGCGAAGCTCAGGACTAAGGCCCTTACGGAACCTTGCTTGCTTCTTGGCGTCAGTAGAAACTTCCTCGGTTGCATATCGTGCGAGGTTACCAAACTCCCTGCTGTAAACATCCACAGAAAGTCGGCCTTGGGTGAAACTGCAAAATTCTTCACGATTATGGTCCATGAGACCCTCCGGAATGTGATGTTCACGGAAAGCCTCGCTGAACTCAGCCCAAGTAGTGACATGGCCCGCCGGGCGCATAGCTCCATAATTTTCCCACCATAGACTGGCGGGGCCTTCAAGATGATATGCAGCAAAGGTGACCTTGTCAGCCTCCGCTACCAGCGCGGAACGCAGTTTGTGAGCGATACTGCGAAGCCAGTCATCAGCGTCGAGAGGCTCGACGGAGTGGTGGAACGTGGGTGGATGCAATTTGATAAAATCACTGAGTGACACCACGTTGGTCCTCTGATGGTGTGCTGTATTCTGTTCAATACGCTCCAACAAACGGTTGGTTTCCCGCTTGTTTCTCTCAGCTTCCATCATAACCTCGGCTAGGGAAGGAGGATGAGGCAGATTTTCATTCCTGCCTTCACTGCCTTCGTCCTGCTCTTGAGAAGCAGGGTTAGCGCGTATGTTGACCATCCTAGGTAAACAAGACAATGATTTAGTCAGAATGATAAAATTCCGACATAGGATAAAAATGTAAGGAATAACTCGAAATGCAAGATGATCATCCATATGACATGGTAGATACAGAAACTGCTTCTTTTATTCCATCGTCATACACACCATACAGGGTTTAGTACAAGACCAAACAAAGTACTATTACGGTGAAAAGAGGATTACATCTCATCGGAGGCATTCCAAGATCCTATACATTATTTTTCTACACCTCCGGAAAGAGTACAAACTAGGTCATATCCCACGAGTCACGCGGGACGATAGACGACACAGCTAGTGCGAACTACTGATACTACCACTAACTCAGACCGATCCGTAGTAGTCCTCGTAGAAGTCACCTCCATAGCCTGGAAGCTCAACATGATCATCCGGAAACAGACGATCTCGCGGAGCTTGTGGACCATAGGGGCTAGGATGAGGTCTTGGACCAACAGACGGTGGCCTGCGGGGACCGCGAGGTGGGGTGATGCCTCCTACATCACGCCAAACCATCACGTCTGGCAGAGCAGATCTCACAGGATAGAGATCGCGCATATCTGAATATCCAGCTTGCACCGCCGGTGCGAACCGAGTCAAGGTGGCCCAGTGGTCAGCACGGGTATTGAAGAGCTCTAACCTCAAGGCCCGATTTTCACGGTCCTTATCCTCGAGCATCTCAGCAGTGGTGCGAGTCCGTGAATCCTCCTGAGTGGGGTCAGCATAGATAGCTTGGAGATACCCTTGTGCTCCCAGAAGTGATCCTGGCATATACCGGAAATCAGAGTCCCGAAATAAACCAGATCTGACTGGCATAATGGTCATCATAGAGTAGGCGGCGTCCTGCACAGCCATCTCAATAGTAACCCCGAGTCCATAAGAGCAGTGAAGGGGCTCGGTGGATCCAGGATAAGATGGAAATATCCTGACAGTGCAGAGATACTGGCTTTGATTAAAGTCTCGGAATTGCTCTTCGACCGTGTACTCGGGATACCAGCGGTATCCAGCCTCAGTCATTACCCTGACCAACTTGGCAGTATGGCCGGGTACATCTAGGCATCGAGTCAGGCGAACCACTTGATTGGGGTCGCGAGTGGCCATCTGAAAGCACAATCATAATGCAAAGGCATTAGAATTTCTAGCAAAATTTCGGCAGCATAACAGCTGTAAATGCTCAAGAAGGATTTGAGACATTTGACAAAGCAATTCGTACACACTCAACATCATCATATCAAAGTTCTGAATCTATTCTAACAACATAATGTGGTAGTAGAACTGAACTAGGCTTGTATCCATCAAACTTATAAGGTACTACTGATTAGTAACACGTGATCCTGATAGAGAGTATAGCTCCTAATTCCTTAACCCCCGGTGGAAGAATGGACTGACTCAGATCAAAATGTCATAAGATAAAGGAGTAAAAAGAGCCTTACGTTCCAACCCACAAACAATTCCCCTACATATAACTAAAGAATTTCTAGACTCAACATCGACCAGTTTGGCTTGGAGAACCTACAGGCAGTCCGGCTCTGATGCCAACGCTGTCAGGACCCCGACTCGATGTCACATCGATCTAGCCGGTAACACCTCATATCACTTTGCGGCCTCACGCACGGTATCCCCACGGGTGTCGCCTTACCTTTGCCCGGGACCGTTTGCGCCTTTTGGCTCACGTATATGATAGTGTCGCTAGCATCCATATGATAAGGAGCCCGGGCTGACATGACTAGTCGTAAACCCAAAGTGGCACAGACTTACAGGGACAGGCATCCATGACCCAGCTCCGAACGTGTCGGTCATCAGCAAGTGGGTCCGGGCTGTAGCACTGGGCTAGCAGGACTCCGGTAAACCGGGCTGTAGCGGGCTAACAGGACTCCGGTACTCAAAGCGTGACATTTCCCCGAAGGGACAGACACAGGAACGAAGAAGGACACATGCCGGCCAGCCTAAGTGTTCCAGAGCAGTAGCAAGCTACCATGGCTCAGCGGTAACACTAGGAGACATTTCCCGGTAAGAGAGGCTACTAAAGATAAACAACTAGATAGTCAGATCCCACACATACCAAGCATTTCAATCATACACACAATATGCTCGATATGTGCAAATACAACGAAGCATCACAACATGACTCTACGACACAAGTACTTTATTTAAGGCTCAGAGAGCCATACATAACACACACAAAGGTACGGGTCTCACGACCCAACATACAAGTCATACAGTCATACAAACCAGCAGCGGAAGTACATTGTCTGAGTACAGACAACTAGTAAAATAAAAGAGGCTTGGAAAGCCTAGCTATACTACGTGGTCCTTCACAAGCTCAGGGTCACCACCTGGGTCTTTAGCCTACTCGTTGATGTCAACGTCTACATAGAACCCATCAGAAGGGGTTGCAGCGTCTTCTGTAAAGATGTAGATTATAGCAACATGAGTACAAAGGTACTCAGCAAGACTTACGTCAGATCCTACATACATGCATAGTATCAAGAAGGGCTGGTGGAGTTATTGCAGCAAGCCAGCTTTGACTCTTGGCTAGACTATCCTACGATACTCCAACTTGAAATGGTTTTGCGCACACGAGTCCACTACTCACCACTTCAATACACTACCGAGGATCCACCTCCGTCTTCCTACGGAAGAGCCATCCTCGGCACTCACACTTATCTTGAGGCTTTTAACAGTTTCCATTTACTTGTCTATGAACTGTATAGGCAACCAAGTAGTCCTTTACCGCGGACGCGGCTATTCGAATAGATCATGTTAACCCTGCAGGGGTGTACTCCTTCATACTCGCTCTCACCACTTACCGTCGTTTACACGACATGTACTCGGCAACCTTCAAGCGGAAGCCCAACGTGGGTGTCGGCCACGACCTACCTAATCACCTAAGCCTCCAGTCCAGGTTTATCGCCTATCCAGGTTCCATCCGCAGGGAGTCCGGCCGAGGTTTCCCATACGGCCCCGAACGATGTGAACAGGGTTCCCGAGATACCTAACGGGTATTCGGTACACCGTGCCACGTACCTACCGCATCACAGCCCACCCCTACGGTCAGCGCTGTCCACGGCCTCCAGTAGGCTACAAACACCAGAAACTACTTGCAACTCCTGGACGGAGAACTAGGGTGAATAACAAGCCGAGAGGGTCCATTGGTTTCGGGCCCAATGCATGGTAGTAGCTGATTCTTAAATCACACATACAGATCTCAGTGCTTAAGGTCGGCTTCAATGAAACAATCCACCATGTACTCCTACATGGCCTCTCATCGATACCTTTACCAAATCGTGTTCACCACACCACTCTCATTACCGACATAAACATTTCACTCTAGCCCATCACCCAGATGAACCAGACCTGACACGACTCTAAGCATAGCAGGCATAGCAAGGTAGGAACAACACATACATATGGCTCAAACAACTCCTACACATGCTAGTGGGTTTCATCTAGTTACTGTGGCAATGACAGGTCATGCAGAGGAAATGGGTTCAACTACCGTAGCACACAGCAGTTTGAAACGCGTTGTCTTAATGCAGTAAAAAAAGAGCAGGAGCGAGAACATGGGATTGTATCGATATGATCAAATGGTTGGTTGCTTGCCTGATGGTTCGATGCACTGATACGGTTCTTCGTTAGGGTAATCACGGTACTCCTCGGAGGCAGAACCTGTCGCAAAGGACACCGACACACAACCATCACCAAACAATGTGCAACAATATGATGCATGCATGAAACATGGCAATATGAGTGTGTTGGGCTAATGCAACTAAAACCAGAAGGGTTTGAACAAATTTGAATCAAAGATTCAAATTTCAAACTCAAACATGGCCTTTTAAAGTGCTTTTCCTTGTTCTGCTTAAAACATCAATTTAACTTGTTTGATCATGCATGAAAGTAGTACAGATGGATAGATTGGATTTTTCTGATCATTTTTCATATATAATTTGTCTAATTTGGAGTTACAGAATAAAAGTTATGAATTTTTGAAATTTAAATAATATTCTGGAATTTCCTGATTTAAATTAAATCCAGAAATATAAATATTGCGCCAGCATGACGTCAGCATGACGTCAGTGGTCAACTGCGGCTGGCTGGAGTCAAACCTGACGTGTGGGGTCCACACGTCAGTGACAGGGGGGGTAAACAGGGTTAGGTTAATCCTAATTAGGGGTTAGTGGCGCTGGGGCCCACTGGTCAGTGTCAGGGGGGTTGACTAACAGTAGTTAGCACTAATCTAACCACCTGGCCGACAGGGCCCACGCGTCAGTGACCCTGGGGGGGGTCAAACCCCAGGTCGGACAAGTCAAACCCGCCGGCGGTTAGTCGCCGGCGAGGTCCGCGGCGTACAGGGGCCTCGGGTTTCCTCTGTGGTGCTCCAAACGGCGTGCGGCTAGGTGCGTTGGATAGTTAGCTCGATGGCGCGTCGGACGGTGGCCGTGGCTGGGCCTGGGGTGGCCGGAGTCGACGGCGGCGAGCTCGGCTGCGGCCGCCGGAGTTCGGGTGCGGTCGGAATCGGCATTGCATTGGTGTGTGCTGCGTGCTCCTAGTGAGGTGTGGAGCACGATGGTGTGCTCGGTTGGGCGCTACGGTGCCTGTGGCCACGACGGCGACGAGACACGGCGGCGGCGAGCTTCGGCCGTGGTGGGGAGGAGGCTACGGTGAGGGAACGAGGGGGAAAAGAGGGGGAAACGGTGGCGGAGCTCACCGCGGTGCTGCAGGGATGGTTAGCGGGCTCGGGGGCGGCCGGAGTGCAGCGAATCGACGGCGATGACCTCCGGTGGCCGAGGAGGGGAACGGCGACGTAGGCGGCGATGCAGGGCTTCCGGAGGCCCGTGGAGCGGTGGGGAGGAAGAGGGGGTCGCGGCGGAGCTCCTGAGCTAGTCGGGGGAGCGAGGGGTGGCTGGTGACGGCTACTATGGCGAACGGCGGCGATGGTGGTGTTCGGCCGTGAGAGAGAGAGAGGGAGCAGCACGGGAGAGAGGGGGGATAAGGCCAGGGGATCGGGGCGGCACCGAGAAGAAGCGTCGCGGCGTCGCGCTGGCGGGGGAGGCAGGCAGACGAGCTGGTGGCGTGGCGCTCCGGCCGTGCGCGCGCGCCGGCCACACGCCTGGCCGACTGGCGCCAGGAGGACGACGGCGGTGGTGGGCTGGGCTGGCTTGCTGGGCCGGCCAGCTGGCTGGGCCGCACAGTGGAGGAGCCCAGGTAAGCTCCTCCTGTTATTTATTTTTCTGTTTTCTAATTTCTGACATTTGTTTTGATTTAAATAATATATTAAATCATTTATTTAACTTATGCCAATTTTTGCAGGGGCTAGATATATTATTCCAGAGCTCCTTTATAATTGGCATAATATTTGGACATATATTAATATATATAATTAATATATTTCCAATGCAAATATTTATGCATTAATTCCAAATGCCCAAAATAAATACCTATGAGCTCTTAAAAATATTGGTTTGATTTTTATCTCTGTCCAATATTTTCAGAGAGCAACATGAGCATTTTCTTGGACCCTTTTGGAGAAATTTTTATTTGGATCATTTCAAAAATGATTATGAGGGTTTCACAGATCCCCATTTCAAATTAAATGGAAAATTTAAACATGATGCACACACTCTGATGCATGACTAGCTAGGGTGTGACATCCGGTTACTAAGAGCTGGCCCCCCAGGGTCAGGACTTGGTTCTATGCGCATGGGGGGGAGTTGGACCCGAAGACAGGCAATGTTTCCACGAGGGCAAGTCTGAAGGGAACCGACGATGCGATACTTGTTGCAATAGAAGAGGCACGATCGGGGGTGTTCCAGCCCAATAGAGAGAACGATGAGCTTACGCGTGCCCTGGGAAATCCTGAACACCCAGGAAGAACACGAGGCAAGGGCGCTATTCCGTGGTATGAGGGGTTCTCAGACTGGAACACCGACTACAGAACCCGTGCGAGAAAGAAGATTGCGGAGGAGAAGAAGAGGAAGATGGAGGAGGAGCAGAGGAAGCGGGACTATGAACGCCTTCAAGGCCTAGAAGCAAGTCAAGCGGAATTGGTAGTCAAATTCCAGCGGCAGCAGGAGCAGATCGACTCACTTACCCAGCAAAGGGGGTCTCAGCAGCTGCAGCAGCTAGCGAATGATCCAGCATTGGATAGCACCGCCCCATCCATGCCGAGAAGCAGCGTGGGTTCCGCCCCGGACGATGCAATGCTGGGTAGATACCCCGTGGATGACATCACGGAGAACACTAGCTGCGAGCTACACGTCAAAATGAAGAACATATCCATGAAGGTGTCGGACGCCGTTGCTTTTACAAATCCCCCCGAGGAAACCTTCCATTGCAACCCGATTCCAGTGGGCTATGCTCGTGTCTTGGTTGATGAGGTGGTGGACCCATATTCGGAGCTAGAGCTTGACTATCCTGGAGGTGACGACGAGCGCTTTCTCGGAGACGCCAAACATCGTATCATCCTATGGAAAAAGGATAGCATCATCATTCGAAGGCCACCGACACCGCGTCAGCCGACTCCTCGTCGAAGTCCGCCACCGAGTCAGCAGTCTCCCGCTCCTGCAAGTCCACCAAGTCCGGCAAAGTGTCAGGCCACTCCTCCTCCAAGTCTGGCAAAGTGTCAGGCCACTCCTCCTCCTCCAAGTCCGCCACAGCGTCAGACATCCACTCCTCCTCCAAGTCCGGCACAACCTCAGGCCACTCCTCCTCCAAGTCCGGCACAGCTTCAGGCGGCCACTCCTCGTCCAACTCAGCCCCGTCAGCCGTCTCCGCCGCCTCAGCAATCACAGAAGAGACACCCCGCAGCTATGGTGCGTAGCGGTACGAGTCGAGGTAGTACAGGAAGTACAAGCGGAGGCAAGCGATATAAATATGGTCCAAGCCTCACGCCTCTTCCGCAGAGGGCTTATGACAGGTCCGAGGAGGAAATCGCAGCCATATCAAAGTCCAAGGTGGAAGCCCATTTTGCACCGAAACCGCCACCGCCGCCAAGGGAGAAAGTGCTTGAGGAAACGATTGACCACTTCATTCGTATGGCTCAACCACCAGCTCCCGAGCCTGTTGACACAGACTATGAGCGCCACATCAAGAAGTTAAATCGAGCACGTGTACGTAAGGAGGCGAGCTCGGGATCGAGCAAACAAGAAGCAGCTGTCAAAAAATGCGGGAAAGCCATTCCCCAACTGGGTGAACAGGCGGCGCAATCGATCCCCTCGCTTGTTGTGCCAACAACACGTGACAGTACGCGCGCCCAATATTATTGTGGGCAAACAGTTTACGTTCCTGAGGTGGGCAATGTGGTAATAACGGAGGAGCATATAATGCAGGCTGAAGTTCTCAAAATCACTGTTGGACAACTCCTCGAGATCGAGCCCATGCCTGTGCTTAGAGAGGATGAAATAAAACGGAAATATGTCCGGGGCCAACCTTTGGTCGTGCCAGACAAGGTCAAGAACCTCCCAACGAGAATGTATGAATTGCATCAATGGTACATGAACATTACCAAGATTTCTGATCGATTGTCCCTCATGGTGAATGTCAAGGAGGATCATTACTACCATGAGAAAGCTGTGTCCATTGAGTATTCTGAACTGTTTCAGTTATACAATCAAGACGCACTCGACAAATCTATCGTCAGTTGCTATTGTCTGTAAGTGATTTCTTTCTGTAATTTAAGTCTCAAGCTAGCTGTAGTGATCTTTATCATTACCTGTAATTATCCTCACTATATTCTTTTCTGTGGTATTATATGCAGGATAAAGATGTATGAAATGATAAAAGGTGGACGCTGTGGCATTGGGTTCATTGACCCAAACACCGTTATTAATACACATGGAAAATAGATGAGCGTCATCAAAAGGCCGTAGAGGACAGCATGCTAGAGTTCTTGAAGCGCCTCAAATACAATGAAGATATACTACTTCCTTACAACTTCCAGTGAGTCACACTGTCTTGTACTACAAATTCTCTGTTTTTGCCTACTAACTAGCTACATGTTTTTGCTTACATATGCCCGCTTAATTAAGACATGCAAACGTGTGTGCATGCAGATATCACTGGGTCTTGTGTATCATTAAAGTTGACGCCGGAACAGTTGAAATACTGGACTCACTACTCAAAGAAAAAACTGACTATAACATCTTGTTTGGGATAGTCAACAGGTAATTTCAATCATTATTAACTATATATCTCGGCCTATTTAGTTCGTCATTTCATGATATGAACCATTTAATAACCCCTTTATTCATTTTCTTTTTCGGCGTGCAGGGCTTGGGCAAGGTTCATCAGGGTTACGGACGGCGAATGGAAAGAAAAGCTTAAATGGGGAAGACCCAAGGTAAGTAATTAAGTAGTACTAGCTAGCTAGCTAGCTGCCATCTATTTAATTATCATGATTGATTAATTATTATCTGATCAAATTCCATTCTCGTAAAGGCCCTGAAGCAGGCGCAGGGGACTGATCTGTGTGCATTCTGCGTTTGCGAGAACATTCGCATGATGGCGTCCGAAAGGAGCAGATCTCAAAGACAGGAATGGGTACGCTTGTCAAAACACTATTCACAATTTTTACACCATTATCGATATCTAGTCACACAACTAATACACATGCATATTGATCTCCTTCTTAACCGTTCAGAGAGGTGCGGGCGAAGCTCCTAGAAACGGAGCACGTAGAAGCACTTCAAGAGGAAATAGCGGGATTTTTGCTCGACCAGGTCATAAATCCGAAGAGAGAATACTATTACCCGCTAACGCCCCAATGAAAACCACTTCCAATTGTCATCGTGCTCCGAAGGCACCAATTAGGCTATAATGCCACTGGCTCCGAAGGCAACATGCATATGTAGGAGAAATTGTATATAGCTATACATGTGTGTATGTGTGAATTAATTAATATGATGGTTTGTGAGACATTGATGATATATATATATGCATGATTGGTTCTACTAGAAATTCTATATATATATATATGCATAACGTGTACAATGTGTAGTATCGTAAAATACCAGCAAACGAAAAAGAATTAAAATGGAAACACAAAATTAAATGAAAAAAAAATCATAAAACTAAAACCCCCCAAATCTTATAGTACCGGTTGGTCTTACCAACCGGTACTAAAGGACTCCAGGCCCCTGGAGCTGGCTCGTGCCACGTGGTTTCCCTTTGGCACCGGTTCGTGCTGAACTGGTACTAAAGGGGGGGGGGCCTTTAGTGCCCACACTTTAGTGCCGGTTATGGAACCGGCACTAAAGGGCCTTACGAACCGGTGCTATTGCCCGGTTCTGCACTAGTGATAATAAAGCACAACCATGAGGAACATGATCCATGCCATCGTGTAACATAAACACAGCCAACCCGACGAGTGTGACAGCATACTACTAGGGATAAGCCTGGTAGTGGCGCGGGGTAAAAGGCTAGTAGTAGCACGTGTGGCAAGTGAGGGGGGTGGGGGGTCACAACCACTGGCTCTCGTTGCTGCCCGTGTCGCCTCCTATTAGACGAATCGGGACCGTGTTGGTTTTTTGCATTAAAATATTCAGGTGGAGCTTGCCAAATTTCCATTATATGATTATCATTTTGTATAAATATACTCAAGCAAGAGCTAAGGTAGACAATGACTCAATTGTATAACTTGACGTATCACTGTTGTTATGATATTAGTTGAGGCGAAAATAGAAGGTTTTGCTACTGCATATTTCCATCTAACAGTTTTGTAGTACTGAAGATCTGTGAATCATCATCATTATGAAATCTTAGTTGAGAAATTTGACTAAATATTTTCTTTACTAGCATTTGGTGCCATTACTTGCAAGCCTTCGCACGGAAATATAACAAGCGTACATGCTGCTACACCGTGCACACGCGAGCACGCGCGTTTGCATTGGTACTTTGGTAAGAGCTCGAGCTGGAATTTTGATGTCCAGTAGATAGATAATTCCGTTGTTCTTTGCAGAACCAAACCAACTTATATATGTAAGATTTAATAGAAACTAATAATTCCTATAATATGTTGAAAATTATCAATTTGCATACATGTTCTCCTCTTCTTGAATGCATGGTTGGCTTGCTATCTTCTGGTTGTAATGTCGTTTGCTGGTTTGCTAATTATCATCTTGTGCTAACAAACTATACAAGCTGCCTTTTGGTAGTGCCCAACGGTCAAGTCTTTAAAAGTATCATGGTCTTTGCAATCAAGTTCAACTAGATATATGTTCACAAGAAAAAGTTCAACTAGATATATTTTTATTTGGACTTGATGTCATTTGTAGCAAGTCTTCACAAAAAAGAAAAAAGTGTTCCAACATGCTCTTTTTTATTGTCCATGATGCACTTCCTTGCATCCGATGTGCACATATGTGAATGTGTTAAGGTTCATGCACTATTCAACACAACCAAAAGTCTGAACTGATGGAGAAGGTCATACGTTACACTCCAACACTCCCCCTCACATCTATGCTCCTTTGGATTTATGACATGGGCAATGGAAGTGGCAGCAGGCCACGATTATTTATTGTGTTTACTGTTGATCTTCTTGGTTGCAAGTTTATGTACTAACCAGTTCACCCATCAGTCTGAACTCGTGAAAAGTGCCAGGAAATCCACATACACACTTCAACAACTCCTCTCGCGTGTGATATGAAATGTCAGCACATAGAGGGGGAAACAACAATAGAATGTGTCCATTGCCAGTGGTACAGTATAGCATACCTCCCTTTCTTAATCCAAGATTGCCCCTAGACTGTAGTGAAGGAGTAGTTGCACCGAGGTGCAGAAGTTCTTTTTAATTATGACATGTATGTGTATTGTCGGGATATAAAAATTATCTGCTGCGAGGAGGTAGTATAATCCATTCCCTCTGTCCCTCAATATAAAATGCTTTTGCATTTTAATTTAAACTACAAAAACATCCTACATTTCTGTACATAGTAGTATAATAATACAATGCATCAATCTAGTGGAGGCATCACTATTTTGTGTACACCTCCTTGACAACATAACAATTATAAATGGGTGTTCGATCTCTATCACATTGAACAACTTCATGCATCTTACTCCACCTGATAGTTATTTCTCAAAAAAGAAGATGAGGAACGTTAGTGATTGAGAAAGGCCTGCACAATACGGCAAAATATTGTTCAACACTCCATGTTCCATCATAAAAGTAAGTATTGTTCGACTTGCTGCTCATACATGCACAAGGAAGAATATGATGATGTTTTTGTCTTTAATATGCTAGTTGCATGTGACAGTGGAGTTGGAAGCCATGTAACTGAAGAAAGACAGGCTAAGTCATCAATTTGGAGTCTTAATTAGTTATTCTTTGGCAGGAAGAAAGTTTCCATTCTCGACAATTTATTGTAAGATAGTCATCGAACCTGTGGTAACTAAGACTGAGTCATCTATTTCTAGTCTTAGTTGGTTATTCTTTGAATTAATTGATAGTTTATTGTAAGACATGTCTCTAACTTGTGGTAACTAAGTTTTCTGCATATAAAACTTACAGGAATGACATCTAAAAATTTTGGTTAGTAAATTTATCAAATTAATCAATTAACTTGGTGGGTTGAAGATATTAGTTGGGCCTGATGCAATCCAGCTTCAGCCTTAGGTCATCGCTATCATGTGCACGGTGCTACCTTAACCCAGACCCCGCCACCGAGTAGCAACTACCAGCCTCCACTGGGCCCATGTCGTTATACTGCTCGCCGAGACAAGAGGAAAGTCCTAAGTGCCTCGGGTGCAGGTCAACATGATGAACTTTTTCCGTGGTGGGAAAACTAAGTTGGAAATACACAAAGTCTTAGTTAATTATTGTAGAAAAATGAGCAAAAACCATCACTATTTATAATTCAGAATCAAAGCACACCCCTAGGGACCACTCCGTCTCAAGAAGGATGATAACCACACTAGCCAACGTCAATGGCACGCTAATTGAACCACTGTGACCTGATGTCGACACCACCAAACATGGGCATGCCACATCCATGACAATTGAAGGACCCTCTGCCACCATGCAACATACCTTCAAACATCGCCTCCACAACTCCTCGTACGACACTATGAGATAAATCCCCACAACCATCGTCATTTCATTGCCATTAATTGACAGGGTGCACCGCCAGAAACAATGAGAGGAGGAGTACAAGTCGTGGCGGCAGGCTCTGGTCGCCACAAGCCCGTGTTTTGTTTTTCATTCGATTAGTCAGGCGGAGCTTGCCAAATTTCCATGTCGCGGACCTGCTACAAATTACTCATTCCAAGACAGTTAGTATATATACAAAAGCATAAATTTACATACAAAAGCTGCCCTTTTTACTAATCCATGATTTCCACCTTAATTAAGACTATGCGATGGCAAGGGGCAGTTGTAGTGATGGTCACAAGAACTGTGAGATGGCAAGGGGTAGTTGTAGTGAGGTGCACAAGTTCTTGCTAATGTTCCCATGAGCAGCTTTTGTAGGAATATGAAAAAAAATTGTGAGTACATCTATAATATAGACATACATAGGGTCTTCTAGAGGACGCGTCATTATTTATTTGTACACTACTTGACTATATTATAAATGTGTGACGTGCTTTGTTAGTGTTGTGTACATACTATCTAAATTATTTGATTAGGACAAATATTACAGTCCAAAAATTTATGATTGTCTGGATTAGGCATGCCAATTTTTCTCTGCCCTTGTTTGACTACATTTTATATGACGTGATGAAATTTTGAATCCAGTCAACTAGCTAGCTGAATTGCTATGGTTGTTAAAGGGTTTATAGCTGATTGGTTGTTTTCTAATAAAGGAAAAAATTAGTGATTAGTTAAGCCCTCTAGAATACATCACCGAATTGTTCACTTTTCCATCATACTTCCGCATGAAAAAAAATTCTAATTATGTTTGATCTTTTCTTTGGATCAGCTTAAGGCTACGTGCATCTGACCATTGAGTGGGCAATTTTGGAATTGAACAAAGACCGATCAAGTCATCTATTAGGAGTCTTAGTAATTCTTAGCAAGGTAGAAAGTTTACTAAAAAAATCCTTGTTAAGGACCCAGTGCAAATTACTCGGTCCTAGCAAGCGATCATATATAAAGGAATGTCAGTTCACATACACGAACCACCCCTTTTTTATTAATCTAAAATCCTACACTTACGAATGACTTGCAAAAGCTTACGTAACTTTTCCTCAACACGATTCTCGGTCCTAGCAAGTGATTCTAATTATCCCTTGCATTTTTGTGCTAAGAATATCAAAATTGTCTTTTGAGGGTAAGCAGTATAATCCAGAAAATAAAAAGGTTTGATCTAGTAGACACATCTCTATCTTTGTGCGCCTACTTGACTATATTGTAAGTATATGGTTTGTTATCTTAAGTAATCTATGTATAATCTAAATTGCTTGATTAGGGCCAATAGTGCAGTCTAGAAAAACATTAAGGTCTGGGTTTGTTCGATTAGGGCCAATAGAGTCTGGAAAACTATTGAAGTCTAGGTTAAGCTTCACACTTTTTCTCTACAATTATCTGACTACATATAAAATGATGTGATGGATCTGGACAGTCAACAGTAGCTAGCTAAACTATTCTAGCTATAAATGGGTGTTCTCTCTGATGAATTGTTTCTTACAAAGTACCAGGAAATATTTGGTACTGATTAAGCTCCCTATTATATGGCCAAGTATTATTCAACTCTTCCATCATACTTCCACATTGAAGAGTATAATGTACATTGTGTTATATCTTCTGCTTTGGATACGCTTAAGACAACATCAGATGGTTGTGTTGGTAAATGCGTAACTACAGAAAGACCGACCAAGTCATCTGTTTGGAGTCTTGATTACTTATTCTTTCCGGGACAGAATCTATTTTTTTGGAAGATATAGCCATCAATCCTATAGTCACTAATAATTGCTCACGTAAGACTTGCAAGGGCCGCCTCGAACCAATTGCATGTGAAATTCATCAAATCACATAACTAACTTGGCAGGTTGGAGATAGCAATTCGGCCCTGATTCATCTCACGCTCCGACCCTATGGCACCACGCCCTCACATGCATACCACTGCCTTGGCCCCACGCTCCGCAACCAAGCGCCACTTACTGGCCTTGATCGAGCCAGTGCCAAGAAGCTCAAGGAAACCCTAGGGGCCTCCATGTGGGTCAACATGTTGAATCTATCCTATGTAGGGAACCTGAGCTTAAAAACCATAAAATTCTCAGTTCATTATTGGAGGAGAAGGCGACCAGCCCAGGTACAACACATAAGCAGCACAACCCTAAGGATTGTGATCCATGTCATCTTCTATCCGATATCACACCCAACCCGATGACGACGACTTCTGAGCTAACAATGCCATCGATGGTATAAACTTTATGATATATTTTCTTTACAAGGACTTGTTGTTGCTTTTCAAAAATAAAGAAAAATCAACTTGCCTACGAAACCTTCCTTTTTATTAATCCATGATTGTCCCCTTAATTAAAATATGAGACGGTACCTATAGGGCAATTGTAATGAGAGGTGCATAAGTTCTTGCAAATTAAATCCGCGACATCTCGTGCTCCACTATGAAAATTGTCTTACATCAGTAGTATACTTTAGAAATTAAGATATGAAGTTTCAATCAAGCTAGTTAAGGTACTGCTATTTCTGCGTACACCTCTTTGGCTATATAACTATTTTGTGATACATTTTTATTTATTTAGTCTAGTATCTATATTGTTTGTTTAAGGCCAAGAGTATAGTCTAAAAAATATGAATGTCTGGTCTAGCTAGTTGAGCCTTTGCAATTTATATGCGCACTTCCTTTACTATATTAAATGACATGAATGAAATTTGTAGTGTAGTCTACTAACAAAATTCTTTGTGTGTGGCTTAGGAAAAATATATTAATCATTTCTATGATCAAAAAGAACTACAGATGCAACCTCCTCGTTTATCGATCTACTAATAATTGTGTACATGCAATGCACGTTAATATTAGGCAATATATTAATTACATGGCACATTAAACGTGTACGTGTCATGCACGTTAATATTAGGTAATATATTGATTGCATTGCACACTAATATTTGACAAGATATTAATTGGACGGTGATATTATGTAGGATATAATTAAATTGTTAGTGCTAGAACAGATATTGGCCGTGCTAATTAATTAGGGGAGGATCATGTAAGGGAGGTCGTTGTACGTGACTGTGGCTAGACATGCATGGGACTGTGGCAGAACATTGAATGAGCCCTTGGATTGAATGGAAAACCATGGAAGCAAAGCCAATTCTTAGAATTAATTAGATGGATTAGATAGGGTGTGGGTTGTTCTGGGTACACTAGTTTTGGTGGCTTTAGAAGAATTGCAACTCGCGCTTTCTTAAGTAGTAGATATGATTTACTTTGTATAGGATTTTAGACCGTGGGGGTATCAAATTTCAGTTCTAATTAATTAGTCCCTATGTGTGAAAGAAAAACCCATGATTGATGGATTCTAGGCTCCCAACAGCTCTACCTTCGCAGTGGCAGCGTCCATCTTGAAACCATTGGTGAGCGCAAACCCTGCCATGGCCCATGCTCTGCAACCAAGGTCCACCCTACCGTACTCCGTTGAGCCCCTTCACTACATTGGATGCAAGAGAAACCATGGACGCTTCGTGTGCACTATGGTGTGGTGCGGGGTGGATTTGGACAGAACTTATAGTCCAACATATTATCGAATGATGATCCAAACCCTTGTGTGTCTATTTTTGTAGAAGGACATCCAAAGAAGTTGATTTAGCGAGTACTTTTGGAGAAAAAAAATGTCATTACAATACACCCTCTAGACTTCATGAAAATGGTGTAGAAGTTCAAAATTGTAATCAACTAAAGTGGGGCCTTGGTTATTCATTTTTAAAATAGTTTTATAATACACCACGGCTCAGTTTGCTTATTATTAGTTGTTCCTTGGCATCATTTTATCTAGATTTACTTCTTTCTTTTATTATAGTATATGAGAACTACTTTAAACTTTATAGTTGTTGTCAAACATTTTATATTGTTTTAGTTACTGCTGTAAAAATTTGATCGAACCCTTCCATTTTCAAAATTCTTTGGAAAGAATCAAAAGTGCAAACCACCAGAATTCGAACTTTATGACTATTTCAACTTATAGTTATTTAAAGAATTAGGAAATTCATAGAATTTTGAAGTTAATACTTTTGGAAGTTTTAAACTTTCAAACTTTTAGAAATATCAAAAAATCATAGGAGAGAGGAAGCTAAGAGATGTGATAACATGGGCCCACTGTCTACATGTGATAGTAGATATCAATTGGAATAAAATAAACCCGAAAGGTACGTGAGATAAGGAAGCTATGTAGTACTCCCTCCGTTCCTAAATATTTGTTTTTATAGAGATTTCAACAAACGACTACATACAGAGCAAAATGAATGAATCTACACTCTAAAATATGTGTATATACATCTGTAGGTGGTAGTCCATTTGAAATCTCTAAAAAGACAAATATTTAGGAACAGAGGGAATAGTACAAAGTATCTCGTTAGTTGTTGGAGAAATCATATTCCTACCTTGCACGTGGTATATCATGCATGCATTCACTCTCCGTCGTTGCTTTGAGATTCGTGTCATACTTAATTATTTTTGGGGAAGTTTGTCTCATTTAAGAGTATTGCATAATGTTTTGTTAGGCTTCTTTATCTTGTTTCATATTGTATCATAACGTTTTGTTGTCTGCCATCAAATCCGTACCGAACCCAACAAATTCTAAAAGAAATAAAAATGTGCTAAACTTCTACCAATGCAATCTCCCTTCCTTCAGTGCGCTGGAAATTTTCGAGAATATTTTTCTTCGCCCTTTGGATATTAATTGGGACAAGTTTAGTAATAAACTGAAATGGATGGCCGGGTAGGCGGGATGAGGAAGCTGTCTATAGTAGTACACATAGATCTCTTGTTGTTGGATGTGTATATATAGGGAGGTATCCCTGCCTATCTATCACACACACAACCATACATAAGTTACTTTCTCTGTCTGCCTCAATCTACTCGATCGACCGACCTTAGCGAGCAGCATGGCGTTGTTCCACGACGACGAGAAGCCTTCTTCTCCGAATAATGCAGGTACAACTAGCTAGCTTAATTCGATATCCCATGTAACTAATTCATAAAGGGAATGGGGTTGTTGATGGAGGATTATATGCATGTGCAGGGAGCAAAGATGGGCTGGTGACCATGGCAATTCCGGCGTACAACAGGAAAGATGTGGGGCTGACCAAGGATACAGTGACGGCGATGGTGGAGATCAGCGCCACATCCTCCGCCGCCATGAGGGAGGGGCTGGACCTGGTGGCGGTGCTGGACGTGAGCGGCAGCATGGGCGGGGACAAGATCGAGAGCGTGAAGAAGGCCCTGCAGTTCGTCATCATGAAGCTCACCCCCGTGGACCGCCTCTCCATCGTCACCTTCGACAGCACCGCCCGCAGCCTCAACCCGCTGCGCTCCATGACGCAGGCTGCCCAGACCGACCTCAAGGCCATCGTCAACCGCCTGGCGGCCGGCGGCGGCACCGACATAAAGGCCGGCCTTGACCTGGGGCTGGCCGTCCTCGCTGGCCGCGTCCACACCGATTCCCGCACCCCCAACATCTTCCTCATGTCCGACGGGCAGACCTCCGGTGACCCCAGGCAAGTGAACCCCGGCGAAGTGGCGGTATACACCTTCGGTTTCGGCGCTGGCACGGACCACAAGCTGCTGAGCGACCTGGCCAAGAAGTCTACTGGCGGGACGTACAGCGCGGTGCCGGACGGGACCAACCTCAGCGCGCCCTTCTCGCAGCTGCTGGGCGGCCTGCTCACGGTGGTGGCGCAGGACGTGCAGCTCACGCTCGAGCCCAACAACTCCGATGGCGACCTGGACAAGATGACCGTGGCCCCCGGCACCGACTACACCACCACCACCGACGACAAGAGCGGCCTCATCACCATCAAGTTCGGCACCCTCTTCAGCGGAGAAGCGCGCAAGGTGGCCGTCAACTTCACGCTCAGGGACAGCGACGAGACCGAGGAGTACGACGCCACCTTGGCCGAGGCGCGGCACAGCTACGCCGGCCAGAAGACGCGCCAGCCTCCGGAGAACATCTTGATCGTGCGCACGCCCAACCCAAGCCCTGCCGACCCCTCCACCGCCGGCGCCTCCCAGCGCACGGTGCAGGCCGAGGAGCTGCGCCGGCTGCACGCCAACACGATCGGCGCCGCGAGCCTCCTCGCGGACGCCGAGAAGCTGGAGGAGGCGCGGGACAAGATCATGGACGCGCAGAACGCGGTGGAGGACATCATGCTGGACGACGGGGAGAAGATGGTCAACGCGCTCCGCGCCGAGCTGCTGCAGCTGCTCACCTTCATGGAGTCCCAGGCGCTCTACAACGAGCGCGGGCACCCCTACGCGCTCGCCACCATTGCGTCGCACGGGCGCCAGCGCACTGCTGGTAGGGGCGATGAGGGGGAGGTCATCTCCCTCTACGTCACGCCGCGCATGATCGCCTACCTGGAGCAGGCCAAGAGGTTCGAGGAGAACCCGGAGGAGCCGGTGCCCACCGCCGACGACGACGTCGAGGAGGAGATAAGAAACGACCCCTTCGGCACCATCGCCGCCCCGCTCGCCTTGTACCTCGACACCGCCATACAGGCGCTGCAGTCCATCAAGAAGGTGCTCGCCGGCGCCAGCCAGCGCAAGCGCTGAACCGCGCGCTCGATATATCGTGTGCAACACTTCATATATGTTGTATCCTTGCATTGCATTGCATGTGTTTGTACGTTGGCTTGCATGTAATTTCCCCTTTATCTCTTCCCTGTAAAATTGTAATCCGTGTACCCCGTTTGTTTCAATTAAATAAAAAGAGCGTGTAATTGCTGGAGTTTGATACTTTGACGCTTCACACACATCCTCTATCCTCTATTCTTAAACTAGACCTTAAAGTGCGCGCGTTGCCACGCCCGTCCATGGTAATAAGGAAATATACTAATACTTAGAACTAAGTCAGGGTGGTTTGAATATCAGAGATATTTTGTATTGATCAGATGGCTTTACATTGTACTCCTTCCGTTCGAAATTACTTGTCTCAAAAATGAATGTATCTAAAATTAAAATACATCTAAATACATCCATTTCTGCGACAAGTATTTCCGAACGAAGGGAGTAAGAATGAATGCATTTATACACACAATGTTAAATTTGAACGGTTCAATGGGAGCATAGTATGCGCGTGCACATGCCAACTGCAAAGTAGTGTGGCAAGACAATGGAAAATTTTAGAAAGGCTTGATGTTTGTAGAGACAATTAAGAATAAAACAGTAATCTGATGGCATCAGAAATATTATCATGTCTAATGGAAAGGGGGTGTCAGTCATATTATTGATAAAAAAGAAAATGGAAATGCTATTAATTAAAACTAATAGTGATTGTGGTCCTTTTATTTATCTTAAAAGATTACGTTTGATATAAAGGTCTGACTATATCACATCTAGATGTGATATAATACATCACATCTAAATATGACATCAACACTCTTTGTGGTCTTTTTTGTTTGTTTGTTGGACTCGAATTGTTTGTTTGTCGAGATCTCCTGCGCCGGAGACTTGTTTGTTTGGTTTTTCTCCGTGTTGAGCGCTAGGTTGTTACGGGTTTTTTGCATAGATTTTTTGCTAGGCCGCGTTTTAGATTGCTACAGGTTGCTAAGTCACTAGGTCGCACAGCTTTTTTTAGGGAAGTCGCTACATGCTGCTACACATGGATTGCTAGGTAGCTACAGGTTGCTTGCTAGCTCATTTTTTTTGCGGGCGTTGCTACCTCTTTTTTCCTCACGAACATCTAGAAAAGTTTGTGAATTTAAAAAGCATTGCTGTCGACCAACAAACCTTGACTTTAAAATTTAAGATTTTTTTTATAAGTTCACGACTTGAAAAGGTTGTAATTTGAAAAAAGTTCTTAATAAATTAACAGATTTGGAAAAAGTTCACAACTTGGCAAATGATGCAATTTGAGGGAAAACATGAAATTTAAAAATGTTCATAATGTTTTTGGACAAGGAGTTCACAATTTGAAAGAGGGTTCAAGAAATTTGGAAAAAGTTCATGAATTAAAAAAAAGGAAAAAGTTCATGCAACTGAAAAACATGAAAAGAAAGGAAAATAAATAAAAGGAGGAAGCTAATCGAACCCGTGCTGAAAAAACTGCCCAGAAATAATTACTCTGTTTGTGAGAGCATTCAACTATGTGAAGATGACAACAAGAAAAAACATGGCATTCTATAATTTCATACGTATAATGCCCCACTCCCTTACGCAAAAGAATATATACTAATATGAGGGCGTCGTTAAGGAAGGAAGTAGACAAAAATGAGATGATGATCGTCCCGGACTACTCTAGGGGGGAGGCGGGCCATTGACTCAAGATTCAACTACAAAATTCAAAGTAGATTCAAGAAACACAAACAAGGTTCTATGCATCTTCTAGTCTGATGGGCACTTAGGGGAACAATATGATCTCTATGGTGCATGTCTTAATTTTGACACTACATGCAAAACAAACAAATACAATCTCCCCTTCTCTCCCTTAATTTGTTGGAATAACTGGTCATGGTCAGAATTATTTGTTTGCATGTGCAACAGTTTAAAATGAAAGTATTGTTGGAAAATCATGTAGCAAAATCGCCCTTGGTGCTCTGATTGCTTGGCCACTGCTTTTCTCTCTACAACAACAATGCGGTCCAGCTGCGTGTCTTTGGGAAAAGGACAAAAAAAACACACAAGTGTCACATATTTATGTAGACTTCATGCCTCCGTATCATTGCAACACCACCACTGAAAAATTGAATTTGTGTTCCCAATTAGTTAGCAAACAAAATTTGTGGTTTGAAATTCCTACAATAGGCCAACCGCGTCCTCTCTTGTGTGGAAAACCTACGGGCCAGTTGCGAGTTGAGGGTGTGGCTTGTTACTCGGAAGAAAACAACTACATGCTCAGTTTGCGAGTCGAGTGGGGACATGCAACTGTGATAACAACAACAAAAAATGGACCCCAGTTGTGAGCCGAGGGCGGACATGCAACTGTGATAACAACAACAAAAGATGGGCGCAATTGCGAGTCAAGGGTAGGCTTGCAACTAAGATAAAAACAACTATGAGCCCCGTTGCGAGTCGAGGGTGAGATTGCTACTAATGAAATACAACTACATGCCCAATTGCGTGTCAACGATGGACTTGTAACTAAGACAGAAACAACTATGTGGTCCAGCTGCGGGTCGAGGCTAGTCTTGCAACTAGGATGAAAATAACTATGGGGTCAGTTGTGGGTCAAGGATGGGCTTGCAAGTGGGACACAACGCCTATAGGCAGGTTGCGGAGTTGGGGTGTAGACTTGCAATTGGGACAAAAAACACAACTATGAGGGCAGTAGTATGACTATGATCGGCTTGCAGCTGACGCAAAACAAAGAAAAAACTATGGGCCTTGTTGTGAGTCAAGGGTGGACTTACAATTAGGGAAAACAACAACGGACCTAGGTGCGAGTCGAGGGTGGACTTGTAACTGGGACAACATAAAAACCATGGGTGCAGTTCCAAGTCGAGTGTGGACTTGCAATTGATATGAAAAACATACTACCGCCAAGTTGCGAGTCGAGGGTGGGCTTGCAACTAGGACAAAACACAGGCTCCAGTTGCGAGTTGAGGGGTGGCTTGCAACTCATACAACTATGATTTCAGTGGCGTGTCAAGTGTGGACTTGCAACTAGGACAACTATGAAACAGTGAGCCCAGTTGCGACTGAAGATCAACTTGCAACTGGGATGAAACAAGTTATATGGGTCCAATTGCAAGTCAGGGTGGAGTTGTAACTGGGATAAAAATAAAATACATGCACCAGTTGTGAGTCGTGGGTGGACATGCAACTCGGACAACTACGAGTCAGTTGTGAGTCGAGGATCGATTTGCAACTAGGACAACAACAAAACTACGAGCCCAGTTGTTAGTCAAGGGTGGACTTGCAACTGGGACAACATAAAAACTATGAGCACAGTTGCGAGTCAGGTGTGGACTTGAAACTGAGATAAAACATACCACCGGCCTAGTTGTGAGTCGAGGGTGAGCTTGTTGGGGAACGTAGCAGAAATTCAAAAATTTTCCTACGTAACACCAAGATCTATCTATGGAGAGACCAGCAACGAGTAGAAAGGGGAGTGCATCTACATACCCTTGTAGATCGCTAAGCGGAAGCGTTCAAGTGAACGGGGTTGATGGAGTCGTACTCGTCGTGATTCAGATCACCGATGATCAAGTGCCGAACGGACGGCACCTCCGCGTTCAACACACGTACAGCCCGGTGACGTCTCCCACGCCTTGATCCAGCAAGGAGAGAGGGAGAGGTTGAGGAAGACTCCATCCAACAGCAGCACAACGGCGTGGTGGTGGTGGAGGAGCGTGGCAATCCCGCAGGGCTTCGCCAAGCACCACGGGAGAGGAGAAGAACTTGGGAGAGAGGGAGGGGCTGCACCAAAGGCATAAGGTGTGTTTGGGAGGCCCTCCTACCCCACTATATATAGGGATCCCAAGGGGGGGTGCGCCAGCCCCTAGGAGATCCAATCTCCAAGGGGGCGGCGGCCAGGGGAGGAGTCCTCCCCCCCCCCCCCCCCAAGGCACCTAGGAGGTGCCTTCCCCTGCTGGGACTCTTCCTTTAGGGTTTCCCCAGGCGCATGGGCCCCTTGGGGCTGGTGCCCTTGGCCCATGTAGGCCAAGGCGCACCCCATACAGCCCATGTGGCCCCCCGGGGCAGGTGGCCCCACCCGGTGGGCCCCCGGGACCCTTCCGGTGGTCCCGGTACAATACCGATGACCCCGAAACTTGTCCCGATGGCCGAAACAGGACTTCCTATATATAAATCTTTACCTCCGGACCATTCCGGAACTCCTCGTGACGTCCGGGATCTCATCCGAGACTCCGAACAACATTCGGTAACCACATACAAGCTTCCTTTATAACCCTAGCGTCATCGAACCTTAAGTGTGTAGACCCTACGGGTTCGGGAGACATGCAGACATGACCGAGACGTTCTCCGGTCAATAACCAACAGCGGGATCTGGATACCCATGTTGGCTCCCACATGTTCCACGATGATCTCATCGGATGAACCACGATGTCAAGGACTCGATCGATCCCGTATACAATTCCCTTTGTCTAGCGGTATTTTACTTGCCCGAGATTCGATCGTCGGTATACGGATACCTTGTTCAATCTCGTTACCGGCAAGTCACTTTACTCGTTCCGTAACACATCATCCCGTGATCAACTCCTTGGTCACATTGCGCATATGATGATGTCCTACCGAGTGGGCCCAGAGATACCTCTCCGTTTACACGGAGTGACAAATCCCAGTCTCGATCCGCATAAAACAATAGATACTTTCGGAGATACCTGTAGTGCACCTTTATAGTCACCCAGTTACGTTGTGACGTTTGATACACCCAAAGCACTCCTACGGTATCCAGGAGTTACACGATCTCATGGTCGAAGGAAGAGATACTTGACATTGGCAAAGCTCTAGCAAATGAACTACACGATCTTTTGTGCTAGTCTTAGGATTGGGTCTTGTCCATCAAATCATTCTCCTAATGATGTGATCCCGTTATCAACGACATCCAATGTCCATAGCCAGGAAACCATGACTATCTGTTGATCACAACGAGCTAGTCAACTAGAGGCTCACTAGGGACATATTGTGGTCTATGTATTCACACGTGTATTACGATTTCCGGATAATACAGTTATAGCATGAATAAAAGACAATTATCATGAACAAGGAAATATAATAATAATACTTTTATTATTGCCTCTAGGGCATATTTCCAACAGTCTCCCACTTGCACTAGAGTCAATAATCTAGTTCACATCGCCATGTGATTAACACTCACAGGTCACATCGCCATGTGACTAACACCCAAGAGTTTACTAGAATCAGTAGTCTAGTTCACATCACTATGTGATTAATACTCAATGAGTTTTAGGTTTGATCATGTTGCTTGTGAGAGAGGTTTTAGTCAACGGGTCCGAACCTTTCAGATCCGTGTGTGTTTACAAATCTCTATGTCATCTCCTAGATGTAGCTACCACGCTCTATTTGGAGCTATTCCAAACAACTGTTCTACTTGGAGCTATTCTAAATTATTGCTCCATTATATGTATCCGGTATCTCTACTCAGAGCTATCCGGATAGGTGTCAAGCTTGCATCGACGTAACCCTTTACGACGAACTCTTTTACCACCTCCATAATAGAGAAAAATTCCTTAGTCCACTAATTTCTAAGGATAACTTTGACCGCTGTCCTGTGATCCATTCTTGGATCACTCTTGTACCCCTTGACTAACTCATGGCAAGGCACACTTCAGGTGCGGTACACAGCATAGCATACTGAAGAGCCTACGTCTTAAGCATAGGGGACGACCTTCATCCTTTCTCTCTATTCTGCCGTGGTCGAGCTTTAAGTCTTAACTTCGTACCTTACAACTCAGGCAAGAACTCCTTCTTTGACTGGTCCATCTTGAACACCTTCAAGATCATGTCAAGGTATGTGCTCATTTGAAAGTATTATTAAGCATTTTGATCTATCCTTATAGATCTTGATGCTCAATGTTCAAGTAGCTTAATCCAGGCTTTCCATTGAAAAACACTTTCAAAATAACCCTATATGCTTTCCAGAAATTCTACGTCATTTCTGATCATCAATATGTCAACAACATATACTCATCAGAAATTCTATAGTGCTCCCACTCACTTCTTTGGAAATACAAGTTTCTCATAAACTTTGTACAAACCCAAAATTTTGATCATCATCAAAGCATACATTCCAACTCCGAGATGCTCACTCCAGTCCTTAGAAGGATTGCTGGAGCTTTGCATACTTATTAGCATCTTTCGGGATTGACAAAACCTTCCGGTTGTATCACATACAACCTTACCTCATTAAAATCGTCGAGGAAACAATGTTTTGACATCCTATCTGCAAGATTTCATAAATAATGCAGTAATCGCTAATATAATTCCAACAGACTCTTAGCATCGCTACGAGTGAGAAAATCTCATCGTAGTCAACTCCTTGAACTTGTCGGAAAACATCTTAACGACAAGTCGAGCTTTCTTAATGGTGACATTTACCATCATTGTCCGTCTTCCTTTTGAAATCCATCTGTACTCATTAGCCTTACGACCATCGAGCCGTTCTGCCAAAGTCTACACTTTGTTTTCATACATGGATCCTCTCTCGGATTTTATGGCCTCAAGCCATTTATCGGAATCCGGGCCCACCATCGCTTCTCCATAGCTCGTAGGTTCATTGTTGTCTAGCAACATGACCTTCAAGACAGGATTACGTTACCACTCCGAAGTAGTACGTGTCCTTGTCGTCCTACGAGGCTTGGGAGTGACTTGATCCGAAGTTTCATGATCAATATCATAAGCTTCCACTTCAATTGGTGTAGGTGCCACAGGAACAACTCCCTGTGCCCTGTCACACACTAGTTGAAGAGACGGTTCAATAACCTCATCAAGTCTCCACCATCCTCCCACTCAACTCTTTCGAGAGAAACCTTTCCTCGAGAAAGAACCTGATTCAAGAAACAATCCATATTGCTTTCGGATCTGAATTAGGAGGTATACCCAACTGTTTTGGGTTTCCTATGAAGATGCATTTTATCCGCTTTGGGTTCGAGCTTATCAACCTGAAACCTTTTCATATAAGCGTCGCAGCCCCAAACTTTTAAGAAACGACAACTTAGGTTTCTCTAAACCATAATTCATACGGTGTCATCTCATCGGAATTACGTGGTGCCCTATTTAAAGTGAATGTGGTTATCTCTAATGCCTAACCCATGAACAATAGTGGTAATTCGATAAGAGACATCATGATACGCACCATATCCAATAGGGTGCAACTATGATGTTCGGACACACCATCACACTATGGTGTTCCAGGCGGTATTAATTGCGAAACAATTTCCACAATGTCTTAATTGTGTGCCAAAACTCGTAACTCAGATATTCATCTCTATGATCATATCATAGACATTTTATCCTCTTGTCACAATGATCTTCTACTTCACTCTGAAATTACTTGAACCATTCAATAATTCAGACTTGTGTTTCATCAAGTAAATATTCTCAACATCTACTCGAATCATCTGTGAAGTAAGAACATAATGATATTCACTGCATGCCTCAGCACTCATTGGACTGCACACATCAAAATGTGTTACTTCCAACAAGTTGCTATCTTGTTCCATCTTACTGAAAATGAGGCTTTTCAGTCATCTTGCCCATGTGGTATGATTTGCATATCTCAAGTGATTCAAAATCAAGTGAGTCCGAACGATCCATTTGCATGGAGTTTCTTCATGCATATACACCAATAGACATGGTTCGCATGTCTCAAACTTTTCAAAAACGAGTGAGTCCAAAGATCCATCAACATGGAGCTTCTTCATGCGTTTTATACCATTATGACTTACATGGCAGTGCCACAAGTAAGTGGTACTATCATTACTATCTTATATCTTTTGGCATGAAAATGTGTATCACTACGACCGAGATTCAATAAACCATTCCTTTAGGTGCAAGACCATTGAAGGTATTATTCAAAAATAGAGTAACCATTATTCTCCTTAAATGAATAACCGTATTGCGATAGACATAATCCAATCATGTCTATGCTCAACGCAAACACCAATCTCGGTGGTAGAGGGAGCGTGCGATGCTTGATCATATCAACCTTGGAAACACTTCCAACATATATCGTCAGCTCACCTTTAGCTAGTCTCCGTTATTCCGTAGCTTTTATTTCGAGTTACTAACACTTAGCAACCGAACCGGTATCCAATACCCTGGTGCTACTAGGAGTACTAGTAAAGTACACATTAACATAATGTATATTCAATATACTTCTATCGACCTTGCCAGCCTTCTCATCTACCAAGTATCTAGGGTAATGCTGCTCCAGTGGTTGTTCCCCTTATTACAGAAGCACTTAGTCTCGGGTTTGGGTTCAACCTTGGGTTTCTTCACTAGAGCAGCAGCTGAATTGCCGTTTCATGAAGTATCCCTTTGTTCCCTTGCCCTTCTTGAAACTAGTGGTTTCACCAACCATCAACAATTGATGCTCCTTCTTGATTTCTACTTTCGCGGTGTCAAACATCATGAATATTTCAAGGATCATCATCTCTATCCTTGATATGTTATAGTTCATCACGAAGCTCTAGCAGCTTGGTGGCAATGACTTTGGGGAAACATCACTATCTCATCTGGAAGATAAACTCCCACTCGATTCAAGTGATTGTTGCACTCAGACAATCTGAGCACAAGCTCAACGATTGAGCTTTTCTCCCTTAGCTTGTAGGCTAAGAAAATCGTTGGAGGTCTTATACCTCTTGACGTGGGCACGAGCCTGAAATCCCAATTTCAGCCCTCAAAACATCTCATATGTTTCGCGATGTTTCAAAAACATCTTTGGTGCCTCAATTCTAAACCGTTTAACTGAACTATCACGTAGTTATCAAAACGTGTATGTTCGATGTTCGAAACATCCACAAACGACGTTTGGGGTTCAACACATTTAGCAGTGCATTAAGGACATAAGCTTTCTACTGTCCGCATAATCGCTACTATCAACTTTCAACTATAATTTTCTCTAGGAACATATCTAAACAGTAGAACTATAGCGCGAGCTACGACATAATTTGCAAAGGGTCTTTTGACTATGTTCAGGATAATTAAGTTCATCTTATGAACTCCCACTTAGATAGACATCCCTCTGGTCATCTAAGTGATTACATGATGCGAGTCAACTAGGCCGTGTCCGATCATCACGGGAGACGGACTAGTCATCATCGGTGAACATCTTCATGTTGATCGTATCTACTATACGACTCATGCTCGACCTTTCGGTCTCCGTGTTCCGAGGCCATGTCTGCACATGCTAGGCTCGTCAAGTTAACCCTAAGTGTTTTCGCTGTGTAAAACTGTCTTACACCCGTTGTATGTGAACGTAAGAATCCATCACACCCGATCATCACGTGGTGCTTAGAAGCGACGAACTGTAGCAACGGTGCACAGTTAGGGGAGAACACTTCTTGAAATTTTGTAAGGGATCATCTTATTTACTACCGTCGTCCTAAGTAAACAAGATGCATAAACATGATAAACATCACATGCAATCAAATAGTGACATGATATGGTCAATATCATTTTGCTCCTTTTGATCTTCATCTTCGGGGCTCCATGATCATCATCGTCACCGGCATGACACCATGATCTCCATCATCATGATCTCCATCATCGTGTCTTCATGAAGTTGTCACGCCAACGACTACTTCTACTTCTATGGCTAACGCGTTTAGCAATAAAGTAAAGTAAGTTACATGGCGTTCTTCAATGACACGCAGGTCATACAAAAAATAAAGACAACTCCTATGGCTCCTGCCGGTTGTCATACTCATCGACATGCAAGTCGTGAATCCTATTACAAGAACATGATCAATCTCATACATCACATATATCATTCATCCCATCCTTTTGGCCATATCACATCACATGGCATACCCTGCAAAAACAAGTTAGACGTCCTCTAATTGTTGTTGCATGTTTTACGTGGCTGCTATGGGTTTCTAGCAAGAACGTTTCTTACCTACGCAAGACCACAACGTGATATGCCAATTGCTATTTACCCTTCATAAGGACCCTTTTCATCGAATCCGTTCCGACTAAAGTGGGAGAGACTGGCACCCGCTAGCCACCTTATGCACCAAGTGCATGTCAATCGGTGGAACCTGTCTCACGTAAGAGTACGTGTAAGGTCGGTCCGGGCCGCTTCATCCCACAATACCGTCGAAACAAGATTGGACTAGTAACGGTAAGCATATTGAACAACATCAACGCCCACAACTACTTTGTGTTCTACTCGTGCAAAGAATCTACGCAATAGACCTAGCTCATGATGCCACTGTTGAGGAACGTAGCAGAAATTCAAAAAATTTCCTACGTAACACCAAGATCTATCTATGGAGAGACCAGCAACGAGTAGAAAGGGGAGTGCATCTACATACCCTTGTAGATCGCTAAGCGGAAGCGTTCAAGTGAACGGGGTTGATGGAGTCGTACTCGTCGTGATTCAGATCACCGATGATCAAGTGCCGAACGGACGGCACCTCTGCGTTCAACACACGTACAGCCCGGTGACGTCTCCCACGCCTTGATCCAGCAAGGAGAGAGGGAGAGGTTGAGGAAGACTCCATCCAACAGCAGCACAACGGCGTGGTGGTGGTGGAGGAGCGTGGCAATCCCGCAGGGCTTCGCCAAGCACCACGGGAGAGGAGAAGAACTTGGGAGAGAGGGAGGGGCTGCACCAAAGGCATAAGGTGTGTTTGGGAGGCCCTCCTACCCCACTATATATAGGGATCCCAAGGGGGGGTGCGCCAGCCCCTAGGAGATCCAATCTCCAAGGGGGCGGCGGCCAGGGGAGGAGTCCTCCCCCCCCCCCCCCCCAAGGCACCTAGGAGGTGCCTTCCCCTTTAGGGTTTCCCCAGGCGCATGGGCCTCTTGGGGCTGGTGCCCTTGGCCCATGTAGGCCAAGGCGCACCCCCTACAGCCCATGTGGCCCCCCGGGGCAGGTGGCCCCACCCGGTGGGCCCCCGGGACCCTTCCGGTGGTCCCGGTACAATACCGATGACCCCGAAACTTGTCCCGATGGCCGAAACAGGACTTCCTATATATAAATCTTTACCTCCGTACCATTCCGGAACTCCTCGTGACGTCCGGGATCTCATCCGAGACTCCAAACAACATTCGGTAACCACATACAAGCTTCCTTTATAACCCTAGCGTCATCGAACCTTAGGTGTGTAGACCCTACGGGTTCGGGAGACATGCAGACATGACCGAGACGTTCTCCGGTCAATAACCAACAGCGGGATCTGGATACCCATGTTGGCACCCACATGTTCCACGATGATCTCATCGGATGAACCACGATGTCAAGGACTCAATCGATCCCGTATACAATTCCCTTTGTCTAGCGGTATTTTACTTGCCCGAGATTCGATCGTCGGTATACCGATACCTTGTTCAATCTCGTTACCGGCAAGTCACTTTACTCGTTCCGTAACACATCATCCCGTGATCAACTCCTTGGTCACATTGCGCATATGATGATGTCCTACCGAGTGGGCCCAGAGATACTTCTCCGTTTACATGGAGTGACAAATCCCAGTCTCGATCCGCATAAAACAATAGATACTTTCGGAGATACCTGTAGTGCACCTTTATAGTCACCCAGTTACATTGTGATGTTTGATACACCCAAAGCACTCCTACGGTATCCAGGAGTTACACGATCTCATGGTCGAAGGAAGAGATACTTGACATTGGCAAAGCTCTAGCAAATGAACTACACGATCTTTTGTGCTAGTCTTAGGATTGGGTCTTGTCCATCACATCATTCTCCTAATGATGTGATCCCGTTATCAACGACATCCAATGTCCATAGCCAGGAAACCATGACTATCTGTTGATCACAACGAGCTAGTCAACTAGAGGCTCACTAGGGACATATTGTGGTCTATGTATTCACACGTGTATTATGATTTCCGGATAATACAGTTATAGCATGAATAAAAGACAATTATCATGAACAAGGAAATATAATAATAATACTTTTATTATTGCCTCTAGGGCATATTTCCAACAGAGCTTGCAACTAGGACAAAAATACAGGATTTAGTTGTGAGTCGAGGGGTGACTTGCAACTCACACAACTATGAGTTTTAGTTGCGAGTCAAATGTGGACTTGTAACTCGGACAACTAAGAAACTATGAACCCAGTCGCGACTCAAGGGTCGACTTGCAACTAGGATGAAACAAGTTATGGGTCCAGTTGCGTGTCAAGGCTATACTTGCAACTGGGATAATAGCAAAACACATACACCAATTGCGAGTCAAGGGTTGACAACTATGAACCCAGTTGCGAGTCCAGGATGGACTTGCAACTGGAACAACTACAAAATTACGAGCCTAGTTGCGAGTTAAGGGTTGACTTGCAACTATGATGAAACAAACTACGAGATGAGTTACTAATCAATGGTGGGCCTGCAACTGGGCCAAAAGAGTCAACCCTTAGTTGTGAGACTTGGTGGACTTACAATTGACACAAAAAAGTGAGACTCGGTTGCAACTTGAGGATGAACTTGCAACTAATGCAAAAAAAATCGGGCCCAGTTACGATTCAAAAGAAACATTGAGACCATGTCCCTCGGTAAAAGGACGACCCGGAGTTGTACCTTGACCTTATCACAACTAGAACCGGATACTTAATAAAACACACCCAGAAAAGTTCCACAGACAACCCGGTGATCGCTTTTCCACAGGGCGACGAGGGGAGGATCACCGGGTAGGATTATGCTATGCGATGCTACTTGGAGGACTTCAATCTACTCTCTTCTACATGCTGAAAGACGGAGGCTGCCAGAAGCGTAGTCTTCGATAGAACTAGCTATCCCCCTCTTATTCTGGCATTCTACAGTTCAGTCCATCGATATTGCCTCTTTACACATATACCCATGCATATGTAGTGTAGATCCTTGCTTGCGAGTACTTTTGATGAGTACTCACGGTTGCTTTTCTCCCTCTTTCCCCCCCTTTCCCTTCTACCTGGTTGTCGCAACCAGATGCCGGAGCCCAGGAGCCAGACGCCACCGTCGACGACGACTCTTACTACACTGGAGGTGCCTACTACTACATGCAGGCCGCTGACGACGACCAGGAGTAGTTTAGGAGGATCCCAGGCAGGAGGCCTGCGCCTCTTTCGATCTGTATCCCAGTTTGTGCTAGCCTTCTTAAGGAAAACTTGTTTAACTTATGTCTGTACTCAGATATTGTTGCTTCCGCTGACTCGTCTATGATCGAGCAATTGTATTCGAGCCCTCGAGGACCCTGGCTTGTATTATGATGCTTGTATGACTTATTTTATTTTAGAGTTGTGTTGTGATATCTTCCTGTGAGTCCCTGATCTTTATCGTACACGTTTGCGTGTATGATTAGTGTACGATTGAATCAAGGGCGTCAAAAGTTGGTATTAGAGCCGACTGCCTGTAGGAATCCCCCTTCCAAACTCCTTGGCCGAAGTTGAGTGTAGACATTGCAAAGCTTTTTACTAACTTGGCTGTGCTGCTTACGGGCCCACGTCGGCATTGGGTGGTATTAGGATCTTTTACTCATCGACTATGCTCTAGGACTCTGATCTCTCTTCTATTAGGGTTAAATCATTTTGCTAACTCTAACTCTAGGTTCTCGTAACTATTTCTCCCGGAGAGCCCTCATTCCGGAAGATCACCTGCTTCGTCAGAAGATTCTGAGGATATCCCTCGATATTTTCCCGAGACCCTTCTGCTCATTGCCTTCGCAATTCACTGCCACCGATATATCCCTATGGATATATGCATGCACTTGTCATTCTTATGATCATTTCTCGTCACTCTTATTGTGACAAGCTGCCTCAAACTATTCTCGGTTGTGCCGAGAATCCTTTGAGTTTACCGTCTTGCGGTTTTATTTCGCATGACAACCCTTATGGTTTTTTTCTCACATTTATCGAGGATCCGTTCTTGTCAATTGTTCATGTGTCTCACAAAATTCTTCGGAATACTTTTTGAACTTTCGAAAATCCTCTGCAACCTGTTATTCTTGAAGTTCTTGCCTGCTTGCATTATGGTTAATTCCATATGACTAGTAGTCCTCGATAACATCCCTTGTCTTAGTCATTACGAGCCTATTGATTCAATATGTGCGTATGCACGCAGTCATCAGGTTATCCTTTTTAAAATTATTTTTCTGACTCAGACGTCATTCCGGACATGAGTTGGTTCTCGGCAATTCAAATCTTTATTGATTGTCCAACTAAGTGTTTTCAACTTATCCATCCTTGATCAGAGCGTCTACTTCTGATCCTTCGTTTTGGAAACCATAATTTCTTTCTGTTTAAGCATCAGACTAATCAGGTGATTCTTGAATCTGATGCCTCTGCATTCTTTCTTCCTCTGAGTGAGTACCGATACTCATATCAGCTCCGTTTTGGCTCGCCCGATCCATTGTTGGATTTTTATCCGACAGTGTCCTTCATATTCAATCACCTTGTGAGATCTTCCCTTGATACATAATGCCTTTGGTACATTGTATCCTCTGCTTGACCAAGCATGCTTTGCTTTAGAGCTTGTATATTTACTTTTGAAACTTGTGGTATATGTTACTAAGATGCCCGATGGGTTGAACCTATGCCTTCCCCTAATCCGTGAGAACCCGAAAGTTTTCACAAGTCATACTCTTTCGGTGTTCTACCAGATAAAATTCCAACAGTACAGTTATATCAAAGCGAGAGGTGAATGAAATGATATGCATTAAAGAAGTGGGAGTCGACCTTGAACTTTGTGTTCATGCCCATTAAAATGATGTAGACCGTCTCGGAAGCTTCTTGCAAAATGATTATCCAGCTATATGATTCTTTCGGTATTCTTGAAATTGATTCCTTATAGTTATGGTTCTGACCATGCTGTCCTGATCTGATATATCTGATGGGAATCCATTCCAGTGCCTCGTCTATTTTTGGCAATGTTGAAGTATCTACTGTCATAGGTCAATGACCCGGTTCTACTTCTATCATGTTCTACCTTCGAGTATTACCCCCTGGTATCTCGGAGCTGTCTTGCCATTGCACCACATCTTACTAACTTTGTTGATGTAATGTCTTTCCTTGTCGTAATCACTCTACGGGTTCTGGGTTGTTGTCAACCGAGGACACCGACTAGTGAAATTATTCCGCACTACAAATCAAATACCCCTATTATTTTTACTGGGAAATTCTGAACCCAATCTGGTCATTCCTAGACTATCGACTGCATCCTGGTCTTGCTATCGTTAACTGTGCTACCTCATCCTTCTCTGGTGCACGAATTCTTCAGTGTGTGTGAGCACGACTTACGTCGAGCTTTCAACATCATGTTGCTTGTCTTGAAAGGAAACCTTGGTTCTGAGCTTGCATCTTATATATTGATCCTATAGCTTGCCACTTCGTCATTCCCTTGCTTGTTGCCATTGTTGTTTGATTGCATCCTCTCAAAACCTCCCGACAAATGTGTCGGATCACCTTCAACACTTTGACTTCTTCCGAGATGTCAATTGTGTTCATGATGAGAAATACCCCTTGCCCTCGATGATTTTTATTATCATCGACAACACCCTTGATTTCCTTTCATCGCGAACTTGTCCACATTAGAAATACAACTTGCTCTCCAGCTAGTGTTGTGTTCTGCCTTGAAGTACTACTGTCTTTTATGTCGGGAATGTTGTGGGAATTGCTCTGCCTCTTCAAATTTCTTGGTATAGTGATACTTCTCACCATCACCATTCTTTCTTGGTCCCGTGTTGCTTCCAATCGGAATACTAATAGGTGAATGGTGCTGTTTGGATTCTGCCCTTCTAGCAACCCTATTGCTACGAAGTTAATGGTCGATAATTCATTCTTAGACCATTGGTTATCAAATCATCATTCTAACATTGATCATGCTACCTAAGCCCATATTTCGGATGCACCTTTCAACCAATGTTTAACTGTGTATGTTTTCCTCGAACATACATCATTATATCATTTGATCTGACAATTGTTATCTCCTTGTTCACATAATTGTGGAGATCCATCTTTTGTTAATCTTGATAAATTGTTGTTGAACCCATCAGCCACATCCTCTTCCTCTCCTTGGTTTAATGATGAACTCTTGTTTCGGAACTTGATTCCATAGATCATTTCCTGAGAATCTTACAATGGCATCTCGTCAATTTTTGTTGCACCTTTCTTCTCAGGCATCCTGGGTCTGAGGTATCTTGACACCAATCAGATCTGAATCTCGGTCAGATATGATGGTTGGAACATATTTCCAAGAGTTTTAACATGGGTCTTTATATGACCCGGTAAGGTGATGTCATGCCAAGCACACCTGGTCGAATGCCCTGTTGTTATAGTTTCCTTTTTAGCAAAGTTAACCATTCTTCCATGAGGAAATTGTAAGACTTATTCTATAAGTTGTTCCTAATGGATCCTTCGTGTATCCAGAGCTTGAACTTTGCTTGAAGACCATGTCAATGCTATCTTGAAGCATGTCTCTGGTACTTTGATTCTTAATAAAAACATTTAAAGCACAATGCTAAGTTTTCCTTATCAATTATCCAAACACCGTTGTATGGGTAATGCAGGAAATTTCTCTCCCCTTTCCAAAAGGGTTTTCCTACATTTTATCCTGTCATGGATATCCTCTCTGTTTGACCTTGCAAAAGAAATACCCCTGAATTATGTGTTTAAACACATTTTCCCTTTCCATTTTTCTGTTCAATCTGATAATCACAATTTCCTTTCCATTGTTCGGTTAATCTTTCTTGAAATCTACTTAACTAAGCAGTAAAAATCCGTTGCTTAGGTAAGCACTTCATTGTACCACCCTGTCAGTAAGACCCTGTTGCTTTTGTTGATGACATTTCGGTAACCACCGATGGACGAGAACTTTGCCTATTGCTCCACCTTGTTTCAGCGAGCAGGAAAATGGTTCTCTTTGTCCCTCGCCCTTGGTACCGATGTTGTTACCGACATAACTGACAAACTATCCTATGACATGCCTTGCTTACATGGTCGTGCAAGACGTCACCGCCCTTCCTACTTTTAACCCACATGGTGGGCCCATAACCCACAGTTCCACACGATCGAAACCTGACTCTCCTGTACACCCATTGTTCCCAAAGTTATTCCTCGCGCGTGGCCTCATACGTAATTCACGAGCCACCTTACGATGAGATCATCAACTCTGGTATCAGATACAATACTTATTCCCATTGCTACGAACCCCCTTTCACGCCTTGTTTCAGGCACCGAACGATTGCCCGCCGGCTCGAAACTTCTCATGATACCTTCTCGCTTTGCTCTCGATATTTTCTAAGGGTTCAATTCGAGAGTTACTTTCCGCCACCTTCCCCGATGTTATCTACTAGATAGTCAACCTAGCAAGGGTCCGTTCTCCCGGAGTTCCCTTCTTATCCTTTCGCAAGTACGATGAAGATCCTGAAGGAAGGACGACAACTTCATCATGATGCATTGATGCATAGGAATGGAGACATCAATGGTATGGATCCACCTCTTTGAGAAGAGCAACCAAGACTGAGAAGATTCGTTAGAATTTTGTAACTAGAACTTTCCCCCTTACTCCCCTCTTAAATCTCGGGACGAGATTTCTTGTAGTGCAGGAGAATTGTGACGCCCGGATAATCAGACTATAGTAATTCCCTGTTAATGATGCCATGTCACCTCGATTACTGTTGCTAATCTTGCGTTAGTTTGAAAACGATTCAAATTCAAATTCAAAATCAAGCAAACAACAAAAGTTTTGAAACGCTAAAACAAAAATGTCCTAAATGTGTTGGATAAATCATAGGTAATTGTGGTGGCGAAACCAAACTCTGAAGAAGTGTTTTAAAGGCTCTAAAATAATTATGACAGTAGCAAAAACAATTAATTACATGCCTTTTACAATTAATAAAATACTAAACAGTTTTAGTTTGTCACCAAACTTTTTGCGGCACCGGGGTATTTTGAAACACTAATTTGGGTACTACTTACATATTTTATAAAACAAATATAAATAGAAAATAAAATAGAAAACTAATAGACAAAAAATAAATAAAAACAAAAACTTAAAGAAAAGAGAAAAAGGAAGAAACCCCCCTCCCCCTAGACCGAATGGCCCAGCTAGCCAGCAGGCCACCAGCCCAAAAGGCCCAACCGGCCACCCCACTCCCCTTATCCCCCCATCCGCGAAACCCTCACCCACTACCACCACGCACTCCTCCCTCACCACTCGCTCCCCCCCACTCCCCCGATCCAGATCAGGATTGGGGCGACCATGCCCCCGCCCCCGTCAACGCCACCGCCACGGATCGCCGTCGCCCGCCGTCGCCGGAGCAACCTCGCCGGCCTGCCTCCTCCTCCCCGCCGGAATGCCTCGTCCACAATGTCGTCATCCCCATCGACCACCACGACCCTCGCTGCCCTTTTCCCTACCAGCTCTGTGAGCTTCCTTCCTTCCCCCTCTCCGTTCTGCACGGCCGTCACCGCGTCCGGGCTGCGCTCACCGCGCCCGGCCGTGTCCCCCAGCTCCACGCTGGCGCACCGCCCATGCCGTGCTCACGGCCACCACGGCCCCGGCCGCGCCCGCTTGACCGCGCATGCGCCCGCGCATCGTGACCCCTCCCTGTGCCCGCGTTGCTTGACCCGTGTCGCCACTGCCGTGCTGCTCGGCACAACCGCGCCTTCCCTCGCCCTACAGCCGCTGCTCGCCGGGGGTCCCTCGCCGCGCTGTTGTGGCCGGCTGGCGAGCCCCGCCATGGCCACAGCCTCACCCAGTGCCATGGCGGGCAACGCCCACGCCCGCGCCCGTCGGGTTTGCCCGCTAGCGCCCAGCGCTCGCTCGGGTGACACCCGCACCCGAGCGCCCAAACCCAATAGGCCTTTGGCCCTATGACACGTGGGGCCCAGCCCCTGAACTTTTTTAAAAAAGGTTTTAAAAATAATAATAAATAGAAATATTAATTAATTAATTAATTAATTAAAGAATTAATTAATTTTAATTCGGTATTAGATTAACCTAATAACTTAGTTAACTAATTAATCATGATTAGTTAGTCTAGTCAATGACGAACGGGACCCACACGTCAGTTTGACCCAGTCAACACCCTGTTGACTGCTGACATCATGATGACGTCAGCATGCACTGTTCTGGATAATGTTGAAATAAATTAATTAGATAAATCCTAAAAATGATTTAAATCTTTTAAAATTAATATAAAATAATCCGTAGCTCGGATGGAAAAGATTTGTACATGAAAGTTGCTCAGAACGACGAGAAGAATCCGAATAGGCAGCCCGTTCATCGGCCACACGTCCCTAGCATAGTGAACCTGCAATATTTCACCTCCGGTTCATCTGTCCGAAAATGCGAAACACCGGGGATACTTTCCCGGATGTTTCCACCTTTCGCCGGTATCACCTACTACCGTGTTAGGGCACACCTAACACCGCTCATTGTCATGCCATGCATCGTCATGCTTATGTTTGCCTTGTATTTACTGTTTCTCCCCCCCTTCTCTCCGATAGACTACGAGACCGACGCTGCTGCTGCCCAGTTTGGCTACGGAGTTGACGACCCCTCGTTCTTGCTAGAGCAACCAGGCAAGCCCCCCCTTGATCACCAGATATCGCCTATTCTTCCCTCTATTGCTTGCATTAGAGTAGTGTAGCATGTTATTGTTTCGATTAATCCTATTCTGTTGCATAGCTTGTCATTGTTGCTACATCTGTTGATACCTTACCTACAATCCTAAATGCTTAGTATGGGATGCTAATTTACCAATAGTGGCCCTACATTCTTGTCAGTCTGCCATGCTATACTATCGGGCCGTGATCACTCGGGAGGTGATCACTGGTATATACTATACATATACTATACAGATGATGACTAAAGTCAGGTCAGCTTGTTGAGTACCCAGAAGTGATTCCGATGTGGGGGCTGGAAGGACAAGTGGCTCCATCCCGGTAGTGGCAGAGCGACAGGCAGGTTGAGACCATCTAGGAGAGAGGTGGGCCTGGCCCTGGTCGGCGTCTGCGGTTACTTCAAAATAACACGCTTGACGAGATCTTGGTATTTGATCTAAGTTTGGCCACTGGCCTATACACACTAACCAACTACGCCAGAAAGATATGGGCACTCGATGTCGTGGTATCGGCCGAAGCCTTCGTGACGTCAGCGACTGAGCGGCGCACGCCAGATTGGACCGTAAGCCTGCTCTTGTATTAAGGGAGCTAGGTCTACTTTCGGCCGCGTACGCAACATGCAGGTGTGCAATGGGCGATGGGCCCAGACCCCTGTGCGCATAGGAGTTAGACCGGCGTGTTGACCTCTCTGTTGTGCCTAGGTGGGGCTGCGACGTGTTGATCTTCCGAGGCCGGGCATGATCCAGGAAAGTGTGTCCGGCCAAATGGGATCGAGCGTGTTGGGTTATGTGGTGCACCCCTGCAGGGAAGTTTATCTATTCGAATAGCCGTGTCCCTCGGTAAAAGGACGACCCGGAGTTGTACCTTGACCTTATGACAACTAGAACCGGATACTTAAGAAAACACACCCAGACAAGTTCCACAGACAAGTCGGTGATCGCTTTTCCATAGGGCGACGAGGGGAGGATCGCCGGGTAGGATTATGCTATGCGATGCTACTTGGAGGACTTCAATCTATTCTCTTCTACATGCTGCAAGACGGAGGCTGCCAGAAGTGTAGTCTTCGATAGGACTAGCTATCCCCCTCTTATTCTAGCATTCTGCAGTTCAGTCCATCGATATTGCCTCTTTACACATATACCCATGCATATGTAGTGTAGATCCTTGCTTGCGAGTCCTTTGGATGAGTACTCACGGTTGCTTTTCTCCCTCTTTCCCCCCTTTCCCTTCTACCTAGTTGTCGCAACCAGATGCCGGAGCCCAGGAGCCAGACACCACTGTCGACGACGACTCTTACTACACTGGAGGTGCCTACTACTACATGCAGGCTGCTGACGATGACCAGGAGTAGTTTAGGAGGATCCCAGGCAGGAGGCCTGCGCCTCTTTCGATCTGTATCCCAGTTTGTGCTAGCCTTCTTAAGGCAAACTTGTTTAACTTATGTCTGTACTCAGATATTGTTGCTTCCGCTGAATCGTCTATGATCGAGAATTGTATTCGAGCCCTCGAGGCCCCTGGCTTGTATTATGATGCTTGTATGACTTATTTTATTTTAGAGTTGTGTTGTGATATCTTCCCGTGAGTCGCTGATCTTGATCGCACACGTTTGTGTGTATGATTAGTGTACGATTGAATCAGGGGCGTCACACAATGGCAAGTCGAGGGTGGACTTACAACTGGAGACAAAAAAATGCCAGTTGTGAGTTGAGGATGGACTTACAACTGGGAGAACTACAAACTATGAGACCAGTTGCAAGTCAAGGGTCCACTTGCAACTGGGATAAAACAAACTATGGTCCTAATTGTGAGTCAAGGATGGACTTGCAACTAGGATGAAAGACAAAAACACATGCCCAGTTGCGAGTCAAGGGTGGGCTTGCAACTGGGATAAAACAATTATGGGCCTAGTTGCGAGTCGAGGGTGCACTTGTAACTGAGACAAGTATATAAAACTATGATACGAGTTGCAAGTTGAGGTTGGACTTGCAACTGAGATGAAAAACAAACACATCCCAGTTGCGAGTCGAGGGTAGACATGCAACTCTCGACTCGCTACTAGGACATCAACAAACTATGGGACCAGTTGCGAGTCGAGGGTGGACTTCCAACTGGGACAACAACAAACTATGATCCCAGTTGCGGGTCAAGGATGGACTTGCAATTAAGACAACTACGAAACAAATGACCCAGTTGTGGGTCAAGAGTCAACTTGTAACTAGGATGAAACAAACTAAGGTCCTAGTTGCGAGTCAAGGATGGATTTGCAACTGGGATGAAAAACAAAACAGGTGCCTAGTTGCAAGTCGAGGGTGAACTTGCAATTGGGAGAACTAGGAGCCTAATTGCGAGCGAAAGGTGTACTTGCAACTGGAACAAGTACGAAACTACATACCCAGTTGCGAATTAAGGGTAGACTCGCAACTGGTATGTAACAAACTACAATACAAGTTGCGAGTCAATGGTGGACTTGCAAATGAGATGAAAGACAAAACACATGCCCAGTTGTGGGTCAAAAGGTGGGCTTGCAACTTGGAGGGTGGGCTTTCACCTCGAACAACCACGATTCCAATTGCAAGTCAAGGGTGGACTTGCAATTGAGACAACTACGAAATTATGAGCCCAGTTGCGAGTTAAGGGACGATTGGCAACTCGGATGAAACAAGCTATGAGCCAGTTGCAATCAAAAGGTAGACTTGCAAGTGGTATGAAAAATAAAATACATGCTCTAGTTGTGAGTAGAGGGTGGGCTTGCAACTTGGACAACTACGAGTCCAGTTGTGAGTCTAGGGGGACTTGCACCTGGGACAACTACGAAACTACGAGCCAATTGTGAGTCAAAGGTTGACTTGCAAATGGGATGAAACAAGCTACATGCCTAGTTGCGAGTCAAGGGTGGACTTGCAACTGGGATGAAAAATAAAAACACATGCTCCAGTTTTGGGTCGAGAGTGGGCTTGCATGTCTGACAATTACGAGCCTAGTTGCAAGTCAATGGCCGACTTGCAACTAGGATGAGACAAACTACATGCCAAGTTGCGTGTCAATGGTGGGCCTGCAACTGGGATGAAAAACAAAAACACATGCTCCAGTTGTGCGTCGAGAGTGGGCTTGCAAGTCTGACAATTACGAGCCTAGTTGCTAGTCAATGACCGACTTGCAACCAGGATGAGACAAACTACATGCCAAGTTTCGTGTCAATGGTGGACCTGCAACTGTGATGAAAAAAAAAACACAAGCCCTAGTTGCGAGTCAATGGTAGACTTGCACCTGGGACAACTACGAAACTATGAACCCAGTTGTGAGTCAATGGTCGACTTGTAATTAGGATAAAACAAACTACATGCCAATTGTATGTCAAGGGTCGACCTATAAATGCGATGAAAAAAATAAAATATAGGCAAAATAACCGAGGTCAAAGATCGGTCAGTGAGAAGATGGGAAATAAGCTTCGTAGTCGAGCCCCCCAAACACCAACATATATAGGCCCATGTGAAAATAAATGCAAGAACATGACGACACAAAAGAAATGGGACAAGAGGACACGCGACAAGAAAGAACAAGATGACACGGACGTGCATGATTGAGTTTGTGCGAACATTAAAGCAAACAAATCAGACAGTTATAGACTTAGATGAGCTAAAACTTATCTAGATTAGATTTAGAGAATCTGAAATCAAAATATCTAGTTACACTCGCCTCTAGCTACACGGTCAAACCAAAAATAAAAATAAAACAGGGAACAAAAAGACACGTGTCCCTCCACAAAAAGGGTAAGCTCAACAAAAAATCAATACAAAAAACATAATGACGGCACATTAAAAAATGCCATATCGGGTCTCACTACGTCGCGAATGACAAAAAGAAAACAAGACACAAGGACACAGAGCATGACCCAGAAGCACGTTTATCTAACGGTATATGAGTTAGATGAAAAATTGTTAACTCTCATTTAAATAATAATTAGTAAACCAATCCGAAACGAGACCCCAGACCGTGTCGCGACGACAGCCTAACAAAAGACACACGTGCGAACATGTCAACAAATAGACACCAAACACACGAGGCGACACAGAGCACGTATGACAAATAACCCACAATCAAGATTTGCTCGACATTTAAAGCGAACGTATGACACAGTGAAAAAGAGTTGATGAATTTTAAACGAATAAATAAAGAATAAAAGGAAAAAATAAATAAATACGTGAAAATACAAAATACAAAAAAACAAAAAATCATGAATTTAAAAAGTTTATAACTTAAAACAAATAATGAAGTAGAAAAAAAACAAAAAAGGGAAAAAACAAATACTGAGAGTCAAATAGGAGTGTAGAAAAACAAGAGGAACTAGAACTCACGAACTTGTGTAAAAAATAGAAAAAGACAATCAACGTGGCACTAGCAACGCATAGGCTTGTGAAAACCAACAATGGACTAACCTCAACAGTAGCAACGACTTGACAGGCAGCGCGCGAGACAACGCGCCAGCGCAGCAGCCAGACCATCTTGTTTTACACTAATGTTAAACAGTGGCGGACCTAGCCCACTGGGCCAGGGTGGGCCTGCAGTGTACTGTACATATACACTTATTTTTTTCTTTTATTTTTTAGCTTTTCTCCTGTGGTATAAATGTTGTTTTCAGATCTCAGGGTGGGCTATGGCCCACCCTGGCCACCCTCTACCTCCGCCACTGATGTTAAAGACAGATGATCCAACGACTCTAGACTTAGATGTGAGATAGCTATTTTACATCTAGATGTGAAATAGCAAACCTGTTGGTATAAACTTGTGTGCACTGTAAATGTGTTCATTCACGTAAGCCCGCAACCATTACTAAACAACCTATATTTTGTTCTTATATATATTTATTTAGGAGTTAACTCTTGAACTTGTTAGTCTAGACATCTAAGGACATGGTCCTTATCATATATCACTGATATTGTTCGGGAGGGAATAGGTAGAAGATGATGCCAAATCGTTGGGTGGTGCTGGAAATATAGAGGCTACAACACGGTAATAGTTGAGTACTTGAACTATCACACATGTTAGCAAGAAATAAGAATCAAAGAAAGTTATTTGGAGAACTTGGCTTGCTTGCCAAACTCGGAACACATTTCTGAACCATTGATACCAATAATCTTAAATAGGTAGCACTCTATGGCTACATCGAAATATGTTGAACCTATAGTTTAGAGAATTTTTTAGAACATGCCTAATGAGCACCAATCTTGGGAGGTCACGGACCAATTACATGGGAAAGGCAGATGAATAAATCACCACACAGAAAGACGGAAAGAGCCTTCGTGCATGATATAATCACAACATTAGAAGAGTTAAAAGATTTCATTAATTAGAGAGAATTTGCACAGCAAATTTATTGTCTCTTCCAACCTGCATGTCGCAGAGGAGCAAGGGCTTAGTGCCACACTCCCATCCTGGGTCAGCGTGGATGTGGTAGGGGCGTTGCACAGACTCGTAACAAGAGCGGCATCCCGAGCATCACCGGCGACCAATAAGTTTGAAGAGAAGACGCTCCATAAGGAGTGTCGCTTGCCATTTCGATCCCTAGACGGCGGAGGTAGGGTGTCACCGCCGACGCGACGGACGATACCTAGGTCGCCGCTAGTCGTAAGGCATGATCCCCTCACATCCACAAGGAAGATCCTCCGCCAGCCGAGCGGCACTGGGCAAGCTGCCGCATCGCCGCGCATTGAGGAGGGTGGGAGGATTGGGAGATTGGAGATAGGGATGGATAGAGAACTCACATCATGTTTGGATTGAATGGGGAAAGGGAATGGGAGTTTACTTGTGGGAGTTTAGGCAGGGATTAGGAGTGGGAAGTTGAATTTTAGTGCCAACCCTATGTTTGGTGTGTAGCGTGTTTGGGTACATGAGGAAAGGGAATGGGAGTCTACTTGTGGGAGTTTAGCTGGGGATTAGGAGTGAGAAGTTGAATTTTAGTCCCAATCCTATGTTTGTTATGTGGTGGGAATTAGTAAAGGGAATTTGAGAGAAAATAATTTCCCACATGAATTAACCGGGGGGGGGGGGGGGGTGGCAAGGGAAACAATGGATTATATGTCACGTACCTCTTAAATTCCCATTCCTTACCGTTGTTATCCCCCAACCAAACAGGTTGTCACAGGGCGGGGGCAAAGATTTCCGTCGCTCGGTCTACGTGGCCTTTTGGGCTGACTGGTACAATGAATGGGATGATCCCTGACTCGGGCTACGGAGCAGTGGCTCGATTATGTTGGTCTAGTTGGTCGCGACGCGCTTAAAACGCACTAAAGGTCTCGGTGGGAAGAAGTGACGATCTGGACGGTTCCTGTGCTGGATCGGACAGTTGACGTCGCCAAGTTGTTGTGTTGCCTCTCGTAGCTAGCTTTGTTTTACCGTTTTGTAATAGTTGCAACCAACTACCTATTTTTCCTCTTCATGCAACTATGCCACATCGTCAAATCATGTGTGTGGTCATAAGTTACACATTGTGCTCTAATCTATTCATGCAACCATGCTATCTCAGCAATCATGCATGGATTTGTATCACTAATTTTTGTGCGCAGCATAAACTATCATGTCACACATTTTTATTAATTGACCTACATATATTTGTACATTAGACGCTTGAAGCAAATATATGTAGGTCACATTACACATTTTTGTTAAACATGGCACACCGTTTGACTTCAATCCAATAGATTTATCTTTTCATATAACATTTTGTGACATGCTTCATATACTTTATTGTTTTCAAAATACATCCCAAGAGCATTCCTAAAATTGTTTGTACAATTGTTTTAGGCTTTAAACATCTATTTATGCATCTGGTTTACCAAGGTTCTAGCAGCAATGTGCGTGACTCATCTAGTATTACATGCACATGCATCCAACTAGACTAACTCTACAAAATGGAACCCCAAAAAAACTCTACAAAATGGAGTATTTAACTGAAAAATTATTTGTTACCAAAATAAAAAATATATAAATCATAAAATTGCTTATGTAGTTAAAAGGCTGTTCAAGTAACTAAGAAAATTGTCCGCACTCTAACATTCATGCAATTAAAAAAATTAGGTAATTCTTATTATATGTTTGTGTAATTTTATTAAAAATCCATTTCTTTAACAAAGTTCTTCTAATTTTTACAACACATACGCACGTTTTGAGAAAAATAAATTGTAAATTTAAATATTATTAACACATTTCAAACAATGTTCATGTAATTTTTTTAATGTGCATTTCTGGAAAAACAATACGCATTTAATATTTTTGTGTTCACTAAAAAGTGTTCACACATTTTTAAAAACATTCACGTAATTTTAAAACATAATATATTGGTTTTAAAACTGAAAATAGGAAAACAAAAGAGGAATGTAAAACCGGAAAACCCAAAACGCCAATAAACAGGAAAAAGTGAGAACCACAACATAATTGTTTTTCCGAAAAAATGGTTGAAAAATCAGAGACAACCGGTCCCGTCAAAAAACACAAATGAAACTGCGTCCCTTTTCTAAAACCCATCCAGCCCCCGGCTATTCAGTCGTCCTACATCAAGGTGCACGGCGACCCCCGTCAGCGCGCCATATTGATCGCCACGAGCGATATGTTGTCCTTGTGGCCTATGTTCTACTGCATATGGCTGGGCACGAGCCATCGTCGATGGGATATGGCTTGCCGAGTTTTACAGAGCATACTGTTGTTAGAACTCGCACAATATGTTAAAAAACAGAGTTAGAAATGAGCAAAGGTGGTGAGCCAAACTACACATGGTGACTAGGGATTTAGAGATGACGGAGCGCGCACGGCTGTGAATTACTTCATTACATTCTCTCCTCTCATAGTAGAAATCCGCCACGGTGAAAGCTGCAGATCAACCCTTCACTTTCCTTATGATCTGGCCATACACTGCAAGAGCATGGACCATCGTAATACATTTCAATGGAATCGTGTCCCAATATGTTTTGAACCAATGGAACAAATTAAGGCTGAGCATTTCCCCTTTCCAACCGTCGAACTGTCACGAATAATAGCCATGTTTGCACACAAGTCGTCACATGGAAATAACTTACTAACTATCACATTCTATGAGACACCGGCAATGCCAGTAAGATAAACTAAAATAACAAAATGAATTTAAAAATAGAAATTAAAGGCACGACCCAAATACTTAACAAAACGACAAGTAATAAATGGATCTAGGCTATTGTCTATCTAAACATGCAGTGGTCTACTATGTAAAGCAAGCTAGAGGGAGAAGACAAATCTAGACATGACAAATGCACATCTCCCTCACACCAATACGACCTCACCTAACATCTCGTCATCATATCATGATAACTAAGAAGCACAATAGTAGTTCGCTACAGACTCGAAAAAATAGCATCCACTGATACAATTCTTTTCTTGGACCAAATTCATGGCATGATATTGGAAAGGATGTTTTCTTAGAAAAACAGAGATCCCTCCCTGGTTCAGTAAAAATGGTACCCTGGCTGGCAATCAAAGTACAGAATGAATATAGTCTCAATTCTCAAACAGAAAAGGAAGATACAAACGTGGTACTAGCAACATGCCATAAGCAAACAACAAAGCTAACACTTTACAAACAACTATTTTCCACAGAGACTTATGCATGACTAATATTCCCATGTTTTTTGCTTTGTTGCAGGCCTTGGCCTACTGCATATGCATATGCATGTTTGTTCTAGGTGATATATTGCATCCAGTGGCAATTTGTTGTATACACAAGATTTTTTGTTGCAGGAAGTATTTAAAATGTTGTGATGTTTTTGCATTGCTTTTACACAATGTACAAAAAAAATATAGTCATGATGTTGCAAAATGGTGTACAAAAATATTGCATTCATTTTTTCAAGTTGTAAGCTTTGACTTTGAGCCGCATTTGGAAGTGCGGAAGATGGCCAATCATCCACTGACCCCGTGCGACTGAAACATGTTTGTGTCCCTACGAACAACGAAAACCAAGTGGATTTTTTGTAGCGTAAGGAAAATCTCTATGGTATTTCCCGTTCTTTTTCCTCGAGTCACAAATTTTGCATCGAAGATGACTGTACTGTACTACTAAAAGAGCAATTGGAAATTTGAATCGTAGTCTCGAGTAAGAGTAAGTTATTTTTGTCTAAGATTATGGATAGGTTGTACTCAAGATAAGAATAACTAAGACTCCAAATAGGACTAACCAAACGGTCGGTCTTTAATTCTTTAGTTATACAAATTCCAACTCGTTGTCTCATATGCACGTAGCTCGATACGTAAACTTAAGCTGATCCAAATAAAACACAAGACAAAAGATAATGTACACATTATACATAGTTGGTTCGTCATATCGAGTGTCACATCTTCATGGAAGTGCATCTTCCATGTCGATGTATGAACTGTTTATTTTCTGGAGCAGCAAGTTAAGCAATACCTTTTATATAATCGAAAACTTCAATCACATGAACTAGAACATTCACTTAAAAATATGAGCTATTTTCTACTATTTAAACTTCACGAACCTAACATATCTCGGCTTAGTTGTACAAGAACCGAACAACTAACTGTTGTACAAAATCAAGGATTTAATTTTATATTTATATTTATATATATAGGAGTAGGATTTTCTACAATAGCTTGCCACATAACTAGTTAAGGTTTTCGACGGTGTGAAAGTTCCTAAAAGTTCTTAAAATATATGGTTAGTCTTCTCTTAGTTATTTGCATAGCTTTCATATAATTTCATTAAATGGTGGGGATGCGGCATGTGGAATTTTCTCTTTTTCTTACCAATGGTTATGGATTGTCATGTGGCTAAACAAAGAATTTGGCGAGCTAGTAGACTAGTATTTTCGAAGTTTCATCACATCATGTATAGATGGTCAATGAAGTGTAGAGAAAATTGCGATGGTCTAGACTGAACCTCCATAGTTGTCTAGACTATAGTATTTGCTCTAAAAAACAATTTAAATAGTATTTGTCTACACTAAGAAAAGTCACCACCAATTTATTATATAATCAAGGAGGCGTACATAGAAATAGCCATGACCGAACCTTTGTATTTTTCTAGACTATTAGACTGTTACTCAGAAGACAATCATAGGTTAATTAGCATGGGCTTGTTCACCTCAATAATTACAACCACCCCATGCTACCATCTAACATTCTTAATTAAGGGGACAATCATGTATTAATAAAAGAGGAGGTTTGCGTACGTGCATTTATATTTAATTTTATACGATGACTTCCTAGGAATTAGTAACTTGCACAAATTTGAAGTCCTAAACAAGGGAACTGTCTAGTAAAATTTTCAACACATCAAATTAAATTGTATATTACTACCTCTAATAGCATGGCTTAACTAGTCTGGGAAAGGCGTTAGCACTTCATAAGACTAGATTGTCGAGGGGAGGCCAAATAACATTTTTTATACAGAACATGATGATTAAGATGTTTAAATAGCAAAGTCAACGCAACCCAGTACAACTAGAAGCTATCAAGCCAATCATGCATTAAAGAAGAGGAGAAATCAGGTATTGAAGTTGTTATCTTTGTATTAGGCTACTCCCTCGGTTTCAGTTTACAAGTCATGCGCATATACAGGTTGCCAATCACCCTAATATAAACTATATAACACAAAAATTATTCCTTTTGAAAATAGAACATCTGAAGTTTATATTGGTATATTTTTTGTAATATATGACTTGTATTAGGTTGGTCAAATTGATGACCTAGGGGTGCGCGCACGCCCTGTAAACTGAGAGAGAGGGAGTAACGATAATGGAATATCATAGGTAGTATATCATGCATGACAACTAGGCAATTTTGATGAGGTGGCCTGGAATTAAATTAAGAAAGAGAGGGTTGAGTATCATATTATGATACCGTATCATAATAAAATTTATACTACTATGTGCCATGCATGACAATAAAAATGAGACCATCTATGATACTAATTTATGATACTATGCACTACAAAAGCATATGCATGATACTAGTGTATGATACTCCTCACAAGACAAGCCTTAGAACACTCCAAATGCATTATACTTTAAACTATATCGTATGCATTAAATATGTATTTGGATAAAACACCTCAAATGCATTGTATTTTATTATCTAAAACCGCTCTCTTTTGATATGTTATGTGACACAAATATGAGTCGTTTCGATTTTGGTGCTAAGCACTACTAGGAAAAGGCTTATACATAGAAGTTTACCAGTAGCGTGTGTTTTGGACACCACGCTACTGATAAGTACCAGTAGCGTGTGTTACAAACAGCGCTACTGGTACAACTTAGCAGCAGTGTTGGTTTCTTGGAGGCACGCTACTGGTAAGTGAGCCACACCACACCCCCCAGCCAAAAGATAGTAGCAGCGTTGGCACCCTAACACGCGCTACTGTTAAGAAAATAGCAGTAGCGCGTGTCCACAAAAACGCGCTACTGCTACTTCTTCTATGTGTAATCTTTACCAGTAGCGTGTTTTTTTGGCAAGCGCTATAGCTAGTTTTATATACCAATAGATATTTTGGCTGGCACATATAGCAGTAGCGCGCTTTGGTAGCCCGCACTACTACTATGGTCGCCAGCCAAAATATCTACCACCTCCCCCCCCCCTCTTCTTCCTCCCCCTTTCTTTCTCCCCCCTCCCTCTTGCACTTGCTTGTTCTTCAATGCTTCCCCTCTTCTTTGCCCCTCCTCCCCCCTCCATTAATGCCCTCCCTCCTTTCTCTTCCTTGTTTTTGCTCCTCCTCCCCTTCTCTTCTTTGCCCCCCCACCACCCCTCCATTAATGCCCTCCCTCCTTCCTCTTCCTTTCTTTTGCCCCTTCTCCCCTTCTCTTCTTTGCCCCTCCACCACCCCCTCCATTAATGCCCTCCCCCTCCCTCTCATAGCTCCCTCTCTCTCTCTCTCCCTAGCTAGTTGGAGCTATATTTATGTAGGTACCTCACAATCTAGAGCTACTAGCTAATTATAAGAAGGTGCTCGATATCCCTCTCGACAAATAGGTGAGCAAAAAAATAGCTATGCAAGAATGGAAATATGTGTGTTTGCGATTAGGACCGAAACTATGTGCGATATGAATATACTGAATTGTTCGTGGCGTGTGAGTGACATGAGTTGCCTATGTTTTGCCGAATTGTCGATTCAATTCCGTTTCGGCGAATTTCGGGCATGCAAACTCAATATGTCCTATGTTTAGGGAAGGTCATGCCGAATTTTTGTATGAATTTGATCCATGCATGCATATATATGTGGTTATAATATTTGCTCCGCCCGCAGGTGATCATGAAGGTCAATGGAAGGATGGTGGAAAGATATTGGCAATCCGCTGTGGATGACATGTATGAAAAAAGACTAAGGGATGTTTTATGTCCATGTCGAAAATGCAAAGGAAGAGGTAGGATCGACCCCTTTAAGGGTGGTAAATTCAAGGCGCACCTGCTCATGCATGGTTTCATGCATGGCCATACTCGGTGGATAAGTGAAGATGATGATGATGATGATGAGGACGTCGACGGGGCAGGAAATAACGACATGGGGCCACCAGACGAAGAACTGACCGATTAGGTGCCCGAAGAGGAAGACGGCCTCGGAAATGTCGACGGCGAAGAGGCAGTTCAAGGCGGAGAAGACGCGGACACGCCACCGTCTTCGTCGCTACTAAGTTCAGCCATGCGGGACCCGCATGTTCGAGACCTGCTTCGCAAGAAGACGACTAGCGACAGAGCTGCTTCTAGAGAGGAGGCCAAACTGGCGCAACTGGAGGTAGACTCGATGACTCCTTTGTATGATGGTTGCAATAATCCCGAGGTGACCCGCTTGAGTTTCACACTAGAACTTCTAAAGATGAAGGCAAACAACAAATGGACAGATACAAGCCTGGATGAGCTTCTGAAGTACCTAAAGAAGGTTCTTCCCGCGAGAAGCCTGTGTCCTACTAGTGTCGAGGAGGCAAAGAAAATCGTGTGCCATCTTGATCTTCCACATATTAGATATCACGCATGCATCAATGATTGCATCATATATCGGAACAAGCACGCGGAAAAAACCATCTGTCCAAAGTGCAATGTTTCACGATATAAAAAGGCCGGAAAGAAAGCTCCACAGAAAGTTGTATGGTACTTTCCGATCACTCCGCGTCTACAGTGGTATTTCGTAGATCCTAATGAAGCAAAGCTTATGCGCTGGCACGCGGAGAGGGTGAAGCCAGATGACGGAGATGAACCGAAGCTGAGACACCTTGCAGATGCTAGCGAGTGGAGAGCATTAAATGCTGAATTTGAATTTTTTGCAAATGATCCAAGGAACATCATGCTTGGCGCTAGTAGTGATGGCATGAATCCATTTGGCAACCAGAACACCAATCATAGCACATGGCCCGTGTTTGTATGGATGTAAAACCTGTTGGAAATATGCCCTGGAAGCAATAATAAATTAGTTATTATTATATTTCCTTGTTCATGATAATCATTTATTATCCATGCTATAATTGTATTGATAGGAAACTCAGATACATGTGTGGGTACATAGACAACACCATGTCCCTAGTAAGCCTCTAGTTGACTAGCTCGTTGATCAATAGATGGTTACGGTTTCATGACCATGGACATTGGATGTCGTTGATAACGGATCACATCATTGGTTGAATGATGTGATGGACAAGACCCAATCCTAAGCCTAGCACAAAGATCGTGTAGTTCGTCTGCTAAAGCTTTTCTAATGTCAAGTATCATTTCCTTAGACTATGAGATTGTGCAACTCCCGGATACCGTAGGAATGCTTTGGGTGTACCAAACATCACAACGTAACTGGGTGGCTATAAAGATGCACTACAGGTATCTCCAAAAGTGTCTGTTGGGTTGGCATGAATCGAGACTGGGATTTGCCACTCCGTGTAAACGGAGAGGTATCTCTGGGCTCACTCGGTAGGACATCATCATAATGTGCACAATGTGACCAAGGGGTTGATCACGGGATGATGTGTTAAAGAAAGAGTAAAGAGACTTGCCGGTAACAAGATTGAACAAGGTATCGGTATACCGACGATCGAATCTTGGGCAAGTACAATACCATTAGACAAAGGGAATTGCATACGGGATCAATTGAGTCCTTGACATCGTGGTTCATCCGATGAGATCATCATGGAACATGTGGGAGCCAACATGGGTATCCAGATCCCGCTGTTGGTTATTGATCGGAGAACGTCTCGGTCATGTCTGCATGGTTCCCGAACCCGTAGGGTCTACACACTTAAGGTTCGATGACGCTAGGGTTATAAAGGAAGTTTGTATGTGGTTACCGAATGTTGTTCGGAGTCCCGAATGAGATCCTGGACGTCACGAGGAGTTCCGGAAGGGTCCGGAGGTAAAGATTTATATATGGGAAGTCCTGTTTTGGTCACCAGAAAAGTTTCGGGTTTTATCGGTAACGTACCGGGACCACAGGGAGGGTCCCGGGGGTCCACCAAGTGGGGCCACCATCCCCAGAGGGCTGCATGGGCCAAGTGTGGGAGGGGAACAGCCCCAGTTGGGCTGGTGCGCCCCCCACAAGGGCCCAAGGCGCCTAGGGTTGGGGGAGGGGGCGCACCAATCTAACTTGGGGGGCAAGTTTCCCCTCTCCCCCCCTTGGCCGCCACCCTAGATGGGATTGGGGCTGCCGCACCCCTTGTGGTGGAAATCCTAGAGGGGGCGCACCCCCTCCCTCTCCCCTATATATAGTTGAGGTCTTGAGGGCTTCCAACACATGAGTTTTCACCTCTCCCTGGCGCAGCCCTACCTCTCTTCCTCCTCCTCTCCCGCGGTGCTTGGCGAAGCCCTGCAGGATTGCCACGCTCCTCCATCACCACCACGCCTTTGTGCTGCTGCTGGACGGAGTCTTCCTCAACCTCTTCCTCTCTCCTTGCTGGATCAAGGCGTCGGAGACGTCACCGGGCTGTACGTGTGTTGAACGCGGAGGTGTCGTCCGTTCGGCACTAGGATCTCCGGTGATTTGGATCACGACGAGTATGACTCCTTCAACCCCGTTCTCTTGAACGCTTCCGCTTAGCGATCTACAAGGGTATGTAGATGCACTCTCCTTCCCCTCGTTGCTGGTTTCTCCATAGATAGATCTTGGTGACACGTAGGAAAATTTTGAATTTCTGCTATGTTCCCCAACATTGGCATCATGAGCTAGGTCTATTGCATAGATTCTTTGCACGAGTAGAACACAAAGTAGTTGTGGGCGTTGATTTTGTTCAATATGCTTACCGTTACTAGTCCAATCTTGTTTCGGCAGCATTGTGGGATGAAGCGGCCCGGACCGACCTTACACGTACACTTACGTGAGACAGGTTCCACCGACTGACATGCACTTGTTGCATAAGGTGGCTAGCGGGTGCCAGTCTCTCCCACTTTAGTCGGATCGGATTCGATGAAAAGGGTCCTTATGAAGGGTAAATATCAATTGACATATCACGTTGTGGTTTTGCGTAGGTAAGAAACGTTCTTGCTAGAAACCCATAGCAGCCACGTAAAACATGCAAACAACAATTAGAGGACGTCTAACTTGTTTTTGCAGGGTATGCTATGTGATGTGATATGGCCAAGAAGAATGTGATGAATGATATGTGATGTATGAGATTGATCATGTTCTTGTAATAGGAATCATGACTTTCATGTCGATGAGTATGACAACCGGCAGGAGCCATAGGAGTTGTCTTAATTTATTGTATGACCTGCGTGTCATTGAACAACACCATGTAATTACTTTACTTTATTGCTAACCGGTAGCCATAGTAGTAGAAGTAATAAGTTGGCGAGACAACTTCATGGAGACACGATGATGAAGATCATGATGATGGAGATCATGGTGTCATGCCGGTGACGATGATGATCATGGAGCCCCGAAGATGGAGATCAAAAGGAGCAATATGATATTGGCCATATCATGTCACTATTTGATTGCATGTGATGTTTATCATGTCTATACATCTTATTTGCTTAGAACGACGGTAGTAAATAAGATGATCCCTCATTAAAATATCAAGAAAGTGTTCCCCCTAACTGTGCACCATTGTGAAAGTTCGTTGTTTCGAAGCACCACGTGATGATCGGGTGTGATAGATTCTTACGTTCACATACAACGGGTGTAAGCCAGATTTACACACGCGAAACACTTAGGTTAACTTGACGAGCCTAGCATGTATAGACATGGCCTCGGAACACAAGAGACCGAAAGGTCGAGCATGAGTCATATAGTAGATACGATCAACATGAAGATGTTCACCGATGATGACTAGTCCGTCTCACGTGATGATCGGACACGGCCTAGTTGACTCGGATCATGTAATCACTTAGATGACTAGAGGGATGTCTATCTGAGTGGGAGTTCATGAGATGAACTTAATTATCCTGAACATAGTCAAAAGATCTTTGCAAATTATGTCGTAAGCTCGCGCTTTAGCTCCACTGTTTAGATACGTTCCTAGAGAAAATATAGTTGAAAGTTGACAGTAGCGATTATGCGGACAGTAGAAAGCTTATGTCCTTAATGCACCGCTCAGTGCGCTGAACCCCAAACGTCGTCTGTGGATGTTGCGAACATCGGACATACACGTTTTGATAACTACGTGATAGTTCAGTTAAACGGTTTAGAGTTGAGGCACCAAAGACGTTTTCGAAACATCGCGGAACATATGAGATGTTTCGAGGGCTGAAATTGGGATTTCAGGCTCGTGCCCACGTCAAGAGGTATAAGACCTCCGGCGATTTTCTTAGCCTGCAAACTAAGGGAGAAAAGCTCAATCGTTGAGCTTGTGCTCAGATTGTCTGAGTGTAGCAATCACTTGAATCGAATCTTCCAGATGAGATAGTGATGTTTCTCCAAAGTCATTGCCACCAAGCTGCTAGAGCTTCGTGATGAACTATAACATATCAGGGATAGATATGATGATCCTTGAGGTATTCGCGATGTTTGACACCGCGAAAGTAGAAATCAAGAAGGAGCATCAATTGTTGATGGTTGGTGAAACCACTAGTTTCAAGAAGGGCAAGGGCAAGAAGGGATACTTCATGAAATGGCAAATCAGCTGCTGCTCTAGTGAAGAAACCCAAGGTTGAACCCAAACCCGAGACTAAGTGCTAACATCCACTGGAGCAAAATTACCCTAGATACTTGGTAGATGAGAAGGCTAGCAAGGTCGATAGAAGTATATTTGATATACATTAAGTTATTGTGTACTTTACTAGTACTCCTAGTAGCACCAGGGTATTAGATACCGGTTCTGTTGCTAAGTGTTAGTAACTCAAAATAAAAAGGCTACGGAATAGATGGAGAGTAGCTAAAGGTGAGCTGACGATATGTGTTGGAAGTGTTTCCAAGTTTGATGTGATCAAACATTGCACGCTCCCTCTGCCATCAAGATTAGTATTAAACCTGAATAATTGTCATTTGGTGTTTGCGTTGAGCATAGAAATGATTGGATTATGTCTATCGCAATACAGTTATTCATTTAAGGAGAATAATGGTTACTCTATTTATTTGAATAATACCTTCAATGGTCTTGCACCTAAAGGAATGGTTTATTGAATCTCGATCCTAGTGATACACATTTTCATGCCAAAAGATATAAGATAGTAATGATAGTACCACTTACTTGTGGCACTGCCATGTAAGTCATATTGGTATAAAACGCATGAAGAAGCTCCATGTTGATGGATCTTTGGACTCACTCGTTTTTGAAAAGTTTGAGACATGCGAACCATGTCTATTGGTGTATACGCATGAAGAAACTCCATGCAGATGGATCGTTTGGACTCACTTGATTTTGAATCACTTGAGATATGCAAATCATACCACATGGGTAAGATGACTGAAAAGCCTCGTTTTCAGTAAGATGGAACAAGATAGCAACTTGTTGGAAGTAACACATTTGATGTGTGCAGTCCAATGAGTGCTGAGGCATGCAGTGAATATCGTTATGTTCTTACTTCACAGATAATTCGAGTAGATGTTTTATATTTACTTGATGAAACACAAGTCTGAATTATTGAATGGTTCAAGTAATTTCATAGTGAAGTTGAAGATCATTGTGACAAGAGGATAAAATGTCTATGATATGATCATAGAGATGAGTATCTGAGTTACGAGCTTTGGCACACAATTAAGACATTGTGGAAATTGTTTCACAATTAATACCGCCTGGAACACCATAGTGATGGTGTGTCCGAACATCATAGTTGCACCCTATTGGATATGGTGCATACTGAAAGGATCGATATGGTTGACTAGAGGGCGGGGGGGGTGAATAGGCAACTAACAATTTTTAGACTTTTCTTTAACAATTTAAACCTTGCAATGAAATAGGTTGTCTAGATGTGCAACTACGTGGACAACTTATATGATGCAAAGACAATGAGCACACAAGCAAGCAATGGATATAGCACAAGTAAGCTTGCAAAAGTAAAGGGATAAGAAAACCAAGAGTGGAGCCGATGGAGACGAGGATTTGTTACCGAAGTTCCTTCCTTTTAAAGGGAAGTACGTCTCCGTTAGAGCGGTGTGGAGGCACAATGCTCCCCAAGAAGCCACTAGGGCCACCGTAATCTCCTCACGCCCTGACACAATGCGAGATGCCGTGATTCCACTATTGGAGCCCTTGAAGGCGGCAACCGGACCTTTACAAACAAGATTGGGGCTATCTCCACAACAATTGGAGGCTCCCAATAATCCCGCGAAGCTTCACCACAATGGAGTATGGCTTCGAGGTGACCTCAACCGTCTAGGGTGCTCAACACCCAAGAGTAACAAGATCCGCTAGGGATAAGTGGGGGGAATCAAATATCCTGTGGTGGAAGTGTAGATCGGGCACTTGTCACCCAATCCCGAGCAAATCAACAAGTTTGATTGGCTAGGGAGAGAGATCGAGTGGAAATGGAGCTTGGAGCAACAATGGAGCTTAGAGATGGAAGAGGTAGTCAACTAGAGGTAGAAGACGCCCCTTATATAGTCGTGGACAAATTCCAACCGTTATCCACATGTTCAGCCCGCGACACACGGTACTACCGCTCCAGGGGCGCGGTACTACCGCGAGGCTGTGCGGTACTACCGTGGCTGACCACAGTACTACCGCGACAGCAACACAGGCCGGAACAACCCTGATAAGGGGGCAGTACTACCGCTTGCGCGGTACTACCGCACCCACCTGCGGTACTACCGCAAGGCAGGAAAGTCACGGCCTGGGAAGGGCGCGGATGAAATAAATTACATCCGTGCCTACTTCCGCTGAACCGGAGGAGGTACAAAAATCCGACGCGGTACTACCGCCCGCGAGGCGCGGTACTACCGTGCGGACGCGGATGTAAAAAATTACATCCGCGCCTACTACCGCGACACTGCGGTACTAGGTAGGAGGGCCACGGTACTACGACTCCTAGGGAGCGGTACTACCGTGGGCCTCCGCGGTACTACCGCGCTGGACGAGCGGTACTACCGTGGAGGGCGCGGATGTAAAAATTACATCCGCCCCTACTACCGCACCGGAGCGGCACAAGGCCAGGGAGCCGCGGTACTACCGCTCCAGATGAGCGGTACTACCGTGACACCCAGCGGTACTACCGCGTGTGCTTGCGGTACTACCGCAAGCACAGCAGTAGTCGTCAGATTTCCGTACAACCAAGATAACAAAGGGAAGCTCCAAAATGCAGGGAAAGGAGGAACAAGTGTACGTGTTGATTCCACCCAAACCTTTCCGACGCGGACCCCCTCTTAATAGTACGGCTCTCCTACGACTCAAATCCACCAAAGAGAAACGTAGAACGACGCCGACTTCAATAGTCTCCGAGGGGCACCGAATCGTCTCATGCCTAGATATGAATAACCTGAGAAACTCAAGGCACACGATTAGTCCGCAAAAGCATTGTCATCAATCACCAAAACACCTGAGGGAAAAATATGCCCTTACAATCTCCCCCTTTTTGGTGGATTGATGACAACACGGGATTTGCATATGGATAAGATAATTTAGAGCAGGGGCAAACCCCACCTCTCTAAAATATAGACGGGCTCCCCCTAGATGTGTGCACTTTAGATGAATGCTTTGGACTGCATAGCACACAGACTAGGATCAACACTCCCCCTATATTTTAGAGACTAAGACATGATAATAAGCATAGCATAGCATAAAAATAGCACAATATAACACGAGCTCGCTAGGATAGATAGAGTGCATATGTCTTACACCATACGAAGTAAAGCTACCGAGGTTCAACCGAGAAAGCAGCAAACACACGACACAAACGAGAAAGCAGCAAACACACGACACACTCGCAAATCCCTACACTCTCTCCCCCTTTGGCATCGAGACGCCAAAAAGGCAGAGAGGACACCTACACACAAGAGGTGGCTCAAGCAGAGAACTCGTCCCAATCCTCTCCATCGGACGCCTCGGCAGCAGGGATGGTCTCCTCGACATCCTCCTCAGACTCAGTCCACCTGTAGCCCTGCTTCTCCATCCACTCGGCTTCTGGAGTGATGTGCTCCTCAGACCCGCCAGACACTGCCTCACCATAGAGCTGCAAGATCTTGTTGTCCCGGCGACGACTCTCCTTGGACGCCACGTGAGTCCTGTACTGCCCCTTGGCTTGCATGCAGAAAAGAGTCTTCATCTTGTCCTTCAGCTTCTTGGCCCATGATGGCATAGAGGCACTCTGGGAAGGTCTAGCAGCATGGCCCTCAGCAACATCCTCGGGGCCAGCATCCTCCTCATCAACAGCAGTCCTAGCAGCAGTCGCCTCGGCGCGAGTAGTGGTGTTGGCCCAGTTGGGTTTGATACGCAGGCAGATGGGCTCATGGCGAACCCAGTCAGGAGCAAGAAACTCATCAGCAGGAAACATCTTCTCCCAAGTCTTCGAAATCAGCAGAAACAGATAGGGCCCATAGATAGGCACCTTGCGGTTGAACACTGCAAACCGGAGCTCACACCACATGATGTGTGAGACATCAAGTGGCTGTGACTGAGACGAACGAGCATCCTCGCAGATGAGCATCATGTCCACCATATAGGCATGAACCTTGTCTTTATCACCGATGCGAGGGAACAAGGAGTTGCGGAAGATGCGATACATGATATCCAGGAAAGGGTTGAGCACCAAAGTTGTCTTGCCATTGGCGAGTGCCTTCTCAACCATGAAAGGGGCAAGTCTGTCCTTGCTGGCAGAATCAGCATTGGCATGGGGGCGAACACCCACTGGAGAGTCGAGACCATCATCAGGAACCTGGAGGAGATCCATGAACTCCTTCCAGGTGGCAGACAGCTTACGGCCGTTGGTCATCCAGGTCATCCTCCGGTCCTCATCGGAGTGAAAGTAGACTGAGGCAAAGAACTGACAGATGAGCTCAGGGTCATAGTCGAGGTGGAAGGTAATCACATGCTCAATGCCAAACTGCTCCACCAAGTCCAGAGCCTCTCCAAAGTAGTCACGAAACTTGTCCTTCCTCATGTGATGCATATCAATCCACTTCACCTCCACATAGGTGTTCTGCTTGTTCTTGATGACATCCAGATAGATGTTGACATGTTGCTTGTTCCAGAACAACTCACAGCCTCTGAAGGTGGCACGCGGATGCACATAAGGGTGAAGCTGCCTGAGAGGACATAATCAGCTTGGGCAATCTCATCCATGCCCTTAGAGGGCTCCTTGTGCTTGCTAGCTGAGTGCTTGACATTGCGCTTGGAGGCAGACGAGCCTTCTGGTACTTCACCTGGGTTGCGTAGACGTTTGGAGCCAGTGTCACGACTGGGGTTGGACCGGCGAGAGCCACCACCTGAGACACACACGCAAAACACCAAAGACGCGAGAAGATCAATGCAAAGGCCACAAAAAAGCACAAGAAACACATAGAAGGCATACGAGAAAATTGGCATGCGATAGATGTGAGTCACGGTAAAACTGCCACTGCTTGCGGTACTAAAATATTAGTACTGCTCCAACCGCGGTAGTACCGTGCTAGGGCACGGTAGTACCGTGGTTGGGGCGGAAGCAAACTTTTAGTACCGCACAGAACGCGGTAGTACCGCTCCCGAGGGGCGGTAGTACCGCGCAAGCGGTAGTACCGCGCCAGACGGGCAGTAGTACCGCGTCGCGTCAGATCCAACGGATGGTTTGAATCTGAAAAGAACCGCGAAACAATGGCGGTGCCACAGTGATCCGATCTAGCGCAAGACAACAATACAAGTATAAATCCTATGCAATACCACGCTCCATCATCCTACTCTTGCAGAGATTAAGCCTACGAATCTCAAGAACACACAAGCCTCCCCCAAAACCTAGAAACACTAAACACAAACAACATGGAGAGGGAATTGGGGAAAAACCTTGGTCCATAGCAAGAGCACGTGGTGGGGAACGATCCCACCGGTCGGAATCACAGGAGGGCAGCCGGTGGAGGAGATCCGGCTACGAACGCCGGCTCCGTTCTTGAGCGAGGGAGAGAAGGAGACGACGTGGAGAGAGAGGACAGCGAATGGGTATGGGGAGTTAGAACTCCCCCTGCCCGTCCTTATCCCCACGCGCTCGAACCGGTGCGGTAGTACCGCGTATCATCGCGGTAGTACCGCTCGGGCGGAAGTACCGCGTCGAGGCAGTAGTACCGCTCAACCAGGCGGCAGTAAAAAATTACTGCCGCGTGGTGACGGTAGTACCGTGCTCCCGCAAGCGGTAGTACCGTGGCAGTGTGCGGTAGAACCGTAACCGAGCGCGGTAGTACCGTGAGCTCAAGTCACCGCACGTTTCAACACAAAAGGAAAAGCCTTTGCACGGAAACTTTTCACACACAAGAAACACAAGAACACGCACAAACCAGAGGCAAGAAGACAACAAGAAACCACCGAGCGACAAAGCCTCTCGAGGAGAGAGGGCGGTGGCCGAAGCCACCTATGTTTGAGTTGGATGGTATGGCACCGCGAAGAATTATCCTTGGGCCCATGACCAAAACTCGTCTTTGAAGCACAAGCACCATTAAAAATGGCTAATGTGAAAGAGGTGATCGATTTATGCATAATGGGGGGAGGGAGAGTTCATTGAGAGAACAGCACTCCCCCTACGTCTATGCCTACACCTAAACTAGACAACACGTTGAGTGTGGTGGGGGGTGCACGGGTTCAAGTCACATTGCTCAAATCAATGATATTTAGCTCATGCCTTAACTCGCGAAATCTTGCTTCATCCAAGGGCTTCGTGAAAATATCTGCAAGGTTATCATGAGTGTTGACATACTTGAGCTCGATCTCCCCTCGCCTAATGTGATCCCGGATGAAGTGATACCGAATCTCAATGTGCTTCGTCTTGAAGTGTTGTACCGGGTTGAGAGAAATCTTGATGGCACTTTCATTATCACACCAAAGAGGCACTTTGTCACAAATGACACCGTACTCCTTTAAAGTTTGCCTCATCCATAGGAGTTGAGCACAACAACTACCGGCCGCCACATACTCCGCTTCGGTGGACGAGAGGGACACACAACTTTGCTTCTTGGAAGACCAACTTACCAAAGAGCAACCAAGAAATTGGCACCCTCCGGAAGTGGACTTCCTATCCACTTTGTCCCCCGCCCAATCGGAATCCGTGAAACCTTCAAGCTTGAAATTTGCTCCTCTTGGGTACCATAAGCCAAAGTTTGGGGTATGAGCCAAATATTGAAAGATTCTCTTGACCGCCACATAGTGACTTTCCTTTGGTGCGGCTTGAAACCGTGCACACATCCCCACACTCAACATGATATCCGGTCTAGATGCACAAAGGTAAAGCAAGGAGCCAATCATGGAGTGATATACCTTTTGATCCACCGCTTTACCATTGGGATCGATGTCAAGTTGGCACTTGGTAGGCATTGGTGTAGAAGCCGGCTTGACATCACTTAGCTTGAATCTTTTAAGCATGTCTTGAGTGTATTTGGCTTGGTTGATGAAGGTTCCTTCTCTTTGTTGTTTGATGTCAAAACCAAGGAAGAACTTCAACTCTCCCGCCGAAGACATCTTGAACTTGGAGGTCATGAGAGCGGCAAATTCCTCATTGAAAGCTTTGTTAGGAGAACCAAAGATAATATCATCAACATATAGTTGGCATACAAACAACTCCCCTTTGACCTTCTTAGTAAAAAGAGTGGGATCGATTTGTCCTACTTCAAAACCACGATCTTGTAGCAACTCGGTAAGGTGGTCATACCACGCACGTGGGGCTTGTTTAAGGCCATAGAGTGCCTTATCGAGTTGATACACGTGATCCGGGAAGTAGGGGTCCTCGAACCCGGGGGGTTGCTTGACATAAACCAACTCATTAATGGGACCATTAAGAAAAGCACTTTTCACATCCATTTGTTGCAACTTAAAGTTGTGATGAGAAGCATAAGCAATCAACAAACGAATGGATTCAAGACGAGCAACGGGAGCAAAGGTTTCACCGTAGTCGATGCCCTCAACTTGGGAGTAGCCTTGTGCTACCAATCTTGCCTTGTTGCGAATGATGTTCCCATGAGCATCTTGCTTGTTCTTGAAGATCCACTTTGTTCCAATGACGTTGTGGTTCCCCGAAGGTCTTGGCACCAATCTCCACACCTTGTTGTACTCGAAGTTGTTTAGTTCTTCATGCATGGCATTGATCCAATCCGAGTCTTCGAGCGCCTCATAGACCTTTTGGGGTTCAACACAAGAGACAAACGCATGATGTTCACAATAGTTAGCTAATTGTCTACGAGTGCTGACCCCCTTTCTTAGACTTCCAACCACGTTTTCCATGAGATGGCCTTGGGTGGTGAGTTTGGAAGCAATCTTCGCGGCACGACGCTCTAATTCTTCCTCGGGTGTGGAAGGAGGAAGGTTAACTTGATCATCTTGAGCGCCGTCTTGAGCTTGCTCATGATCTTGAACTTGCTCGAGGGGGAGAACTTGACCTTGGGCATCATTTGGAGGTTCACCTCCATCTTGAGGTTGATCTTGCCCTTGGTCTTGTTCATGAAGGTGAGGGCCTTCACTTTGTTCTTCGGAAGCGTGTGGGTCTTGGGGAGGTGATGGCTCCACTTGAGTGGAGCATTGTCCTTCTCCTTCGGCCACAGGGGGTTCCTCAATGGGTAGGATATGACCAATACCCACTATTCCTATGGCTTGGGGAGGAATTTCATCACCTACATCACAAGTACCACTTGTTGGGGAACGTAGTAATTTCAAAAATTTCCTACGCACACGCAAGATCATGGTGATGCATAGCAACGAGAGGGGAGAGTGTAATCTACATACCCTTGTAGACCGAAAGCGGAAGCGTTAGAACAACGCGGTTGATGTAGTCGTATGTCTTCACGGCCCGACCGATCAAGCACCGAAACTACGGCACCTCCGAGTTCTAGCACACGTTCAGCTCGATGACGTCCCTCGAACTCCGATCCAGCCGAGTGTCGAGGGAGAGTTCCGTCAGCACGACGGCGTGGTGACGATCTTGATGTTCTACCGTCGCAGGGCTTCGCCTAAGCACCGCTACAATATTATCGAGGAGGACTATGGTGGAGGGGGGCACCGCACACGGCTAATAGATCTCAAGGATCAATTGTTGTTCTGTCTTTGGGGTGCCCCCCTGCCCCCATATATATAGGAGCAAGGGGGGAGGCGGCCGGCCTATGAAGGAGGCGCACCAAGGGGGGAGTCCTACTCCCTCCGGGAGTAGGACTCCTTTCCTTGTAGGAGAAGGAAAGAGGAGGAGTAGGACTCCTCCTTTCCTTGTTGGAGAAGGAAAGAGGAGGAGAGGGAGAAGGAAAAGTGGGCTGCCCCCCTTGTCCAATTCGGACCAGAGGGGGGCGCAGGCCTCCTTCCTTTTGGCCTCTCTCCTCTATTCCCGTATGGCCCAATAAGGCCCATATACTCCCCGGCGAATTCCCGTAACTCTCCAGTACTCCGAAAAATACCCGAATCATTCGGAACCTTTCCGAAGTCCGAATATAGTCGTCCAATATATCGATCTTTACGTCTCGACCATTTCGAGACTCCTCGTCTTGTCCCCGATCTCATCCGGGACTCCGAACTCCTTCAGTACATCAAAACTCATAAACTCATAATATAACTGTCATCGAAACCTTAAGCGTGCGGACCCTACGGGTTCGAGAACAATGTAGACATGACCTAGAACTATTCTCGGTCAATAACCAATAGCGGAACCTGGATGCTCATATTGGCTCCTACATATTCTGCGAAGATCTTTATCGGTCAAACCTCATAACAACATACGTTGTTCCCTTTGTCATCGGTATGTTACTTGCCCGAGATTCGATCGTTACGTAATGCATCATTCCGTAACTAACTCATTAGCTACATTGCTTGCAAGGCTTATAGTGATGTGCATTACCGAGAGGGCCCAGAGATACCTCTCCGACAATCGGAGTGACAAAACCTAATCTCGAAATACGCCAACCCAACATGTACCCTTGGAGACACCTGTAGTACTCCTTTATAATCACCCAGTTACGTTGTGACGTTTGGTAGCACCCAAAGTGTTCCTCCGGTAAACAGGAGTTGCATAATCTCATAGTTACAGGAACATGTATAAGTCATGAAGAAAGCAATAGCAACATACTAAACGATGAAGTGCTAAGCTAACGGAATGGGTCAAGTCAATCACATCATTCTCCTAATGATATGATCCCGTTAATCAAATGACAACTCTTTTCTACATGGTTAGGAAACATAACCATCTTTGATAAATGAGCTAGTCAAGTAGAGGCATACTAGTGACACTATGTTTGTCTATGTATTCACACATGTATTATGTTTCCGGTTAATACAATTCTAGCATGAATAATAAACATTTATCATGATACAAGGAAATAAATAATAACTTTATTATTGCCTCTAGGGCATATTTCCTTCAGTCTCCCACTTGGACTAGAGTCAATAATCTAGTTCACATCACCATGTGATTCAACACCAATATTCACATATGTATGTGATTAATACCCATAGTTCACATCGTCATGTGATCAACACCCAAAAGAGTACTAAGGTATGATCTTGTTTTGCTCGTGAGAGAAGTTTAGTCAACGGGTCTGTCACATTCAGAGTCGTATGTATTTTGCAAATATTCTATGTCTACAATGCTCTGCACGGAGCTACTCTAGCTAATTGCTCCCACTTTCAATATGTATCCAGATTGCGACTTAGAGTCATCTGGATCAGTGTAAAAGTTTGCACCGATGTAACTTTTATGACGAGCTCTTTTTATCACCTCCATAATCGAGAAACATCTCCTTAGTCCTCACTAAGGATATTCTTGACCGTTATCCAGTGATCTACTATTAGATCACTATTGTACTCCCTTGCCAAACCAGGGCAGAGTATACAATAGGTCTGGTCCATAGCATGGCATACTTTATAGAACCTATGACTGAGGCATAGGGAATGACTTTTCATTCTCTTTCTATTTTCTGCCATAGTCGGGTTTTGAGTCTTACTCAACTTCACACCTTGCAACACAGGCAGAACTCTTTCTTTGACTGTTCCATTTTGAACTACTTCAAAAAAAATTATCAAGGTATGTACTCATTGAAAAACTTATCAAGCGTCTTGATCTATCTATATAGATCTTGATGCTCAATGTGTAAGCAGCTTCACCGAGGTCTTTCTTTGAAAACCGTTTTATTCAAGTATCCTTTTATGCTATCCAGAAATTCTATATCATTTCCAATCAACAATATGTCTTGCACATATAATATCAGAAATGCTACAGAGCTCCCACTCACTTTCTTGTAAATACAGGCCTTTCCAAAAGTCTGTATAAAACCATATGCTTTGATCAACTCATCAAAGCGTATATTCCAACTCCGAGATGCTTGCACCAGTCCATTGATGGATTGCTGGAGCTTGCACACTTTGTTAGCATCTTTAGGATTGACAAAAACTTTCTGGTTGCATCATATACAACTCTTCTTTAATAAATCCATTAAGGAATGCAGTTTTGACATCCATTTGCCAGATTTCATAAACGTGGCAATTGCTAAGATGATTCAGACAGACTTAAGCTTTGATACGAGTGAGAAAATCTCATCGTATTCAACACCTTGAACTTGTTGAGAACATTTCACAACAAGTCGAGCTTAGTAGATAGTAACACTACTATCAGTGTCCGTCTTCCTCTTGAAGATCCATTTATTTAACATGGCTTGCTGATCATCGAGCAAGTCAATCAAAGTCCATACTTTGTTCTCATACATGGATCATATCTCGGATTTTATGGCCTCAAGCCATTTCGTGGAAACTGGGCTCATCATTGCTTCCTCATAGTTCGTAGGTTCATCGTGGTCTAGTAACATGACTTCTAGGACGGGATTACCGTAACACTTTGGTGCGGATCTTATTCTGGAAGACCTACGAGGTTCGGTAGTAACTTGATCTGAAGCTTCATGATCATCATCATTAACTTCCTCACTAATCGGTGTAGGCATCACTGGAACTGATTTCTGTGATGAACTACTTTCCAATTTGGGAGAAGGTACAATTACCTTATCAATTTCTACTTTCCTCCCACTCACTTCTTTCGAGAGAAACTCCTTCTCTAGAAAGGATCCGAATTTAGCAACGAAAATCTTGCCCTCAGATCTGTGATAGAAGGTGTACCCAACAGTTTCTTTTGGGTATTCTATGAAGACGCACTTCTCCGATTTGGGTTCGAGTTTATCAGGTTGAAAACCTTTTTCATATAAGAATCGCAACTCCAAACTTTAAGAAACGATAGCTTAGGTTTACTGCTAAACCATAGTTCATACGGTGTCGTCTCAACGGATTTAGATGGTGCCCTATTAAACGTGAATGCAGCTGTCTCTAATGCACAACCCCAAAATGATAGTGGTAAAACCGATAAGAGACATCATAGATCGCACCATATACAATAAAGTGCGGTTACGACGGTTCGGACACACCGTTACGCTGTGGTGTTCCAGGTGGCATGAGTTTGTGAAACTATTCCACATTGTTTTAATTGAAGACCAAACTCGTAACTCAAATATTTGTCTCCGCGATCAAATTGCAGAAACTTTATTTTCCTTCTACGATGATTCTCCACTTCACTCTGAAATTCTTTGAACTTTTCAAATGTTTCAGACTTGTGCTTCATTAAGTAGGTATACTCATATCTGCTCAATTCATCTTGTGAAGGTCAGGAAAATAACGATACCCGCCACGAGCATCAACACTCATTGGACCGCATACATCGGTATGTATTATTTCCAATAAGTCACTAGCTCGTTCCATTGTTCCGGAGAACGGAGTTTTAGTCATCTTGCCCAAAAGGCACGGTTCAAAAGCATCAAATGATTCATAACCAAGTGATTCCAAAAATCCATCTTTATGGAGTTTCTTCATGCGCTTTACACCGATATGACCGAAACGGCAGTGCCACAAATAAGTTGCACTATCATTATTAACTTTGCATCTTTTGGCATCAATATTGTTAATATGTGTCTCACTACAATCGAGATCCAACAAACTATTTTCATTGGGTGTATGACCATTGAAGGTTTTATTCATGTAAACAGAACAACAATTATTCTCTGACTTTAAATGAATAACCGTATTGCAATAAACATGATCAAATCATATTCATGCTCAACGCAAACGCCAAATAACATTTATTTAGGTTTAACACTAATCCCGAAAGTATAGGGAGTGTGCGATGATGATCATATCAATCTTGGAACCACTTCCAACACACATCGTCACTTCACCCTCAACTAGTTTCTGTTTATTCTATAACTCCTATTTTGAGTTACTAATATTTAGCAACCGAACAAGTATCAAATACTCAGGGGCTACTATAAACACTAGTGAAGTACACATCAATAACATGTATATCAAATATACCCTTGTTCACTTTGCCATCCTTCTTATCCACCAAATATTCAGGGCATTTCCGCTTCTAGTGACCATTTCCTTTGCAGTATAATCACTCAGTTTCAGGCTTTGGTCCAGCTTTGGGCTTCTTCACGGGACTGACAACTTGCTTGTCATTCTACTTGAAGTTCCCTTTCTTTCCCTTTGCCCTTTTCTTGAAACTAGTGGTCTTGTCAACCATCAACACTTGATGCTCTTTCTTGATTTCTACCTTCGTCAATTTCAACATCACGAAGAGCTCGGGAATCGCTTTCGTCATCCCTTGCATACTATAGTTCATCACAAAGTTCTACTAACTTGGTGATGGTGACTAGAGAACTCTGTCAATCACTATCTTATCTGGAAGATTAACTCCCACTTGATTCAAGCGATTGTAGTACCCAGACAATCTGAGCACATGCTCACTAGTTGAGCGATTCTCCTCCATCTTTTTAGCTATAGAACTTGTTGGAGACTTCATATCTCTTAACTCGGGTATTTGCTTGAAATATTAACTTCAACTCCTGGAACATCTCATATGGTCCATGATGTTAAAAAAACATCTTTGAAGTCCCAATTCTGAGCTGTTAAGCATGGTGCACTAAACTATCAAGTAGTCATCACATTGAGCTAGCCAAACATTCATAACGTCTGCATCTGCTCCTGCAATAGGTCTATCACCTAGCGGTGCATCAAGGACATAATTCTTCTGTGCAGCAATGAGGATAAACCTCAGATCACGGACCAAGTCCGCATCATTGCTACTAACATCTTTCAACACAATTTTCTCTAGGAACATATCAAAATAAACATATGAAAGCAACAATGCAAGCTAATGATCTACAACATAATTTGCAAAATACTACCAGGACTAAGTTCATGATAAATTTAAGTTCAATTAATCATATTACTTAAGAACTCCCACTTAGATAGACATCCCTCTAATCCTACGTGATCCATATCAACTACACCATGTCCGATCGTCACGTGAGATGGAGTAGTTTCAACAGTGAACATCAATATGTTGATCATATCTACTATATGATTCACGCTCGACCTTTCGGTCTCCGTGTTCTGAGGCCATATCAGTTATATGCTAGGCTCGTCAAGTTTAACCTGAGTATTCCGCGTGTGCAACTGTTTTGCACCCGTTGTATTTGAACATAGAGCCTATCACACCTGATCATCACGTGGTGTCTCAACACGAAGAACTTTCGCAACGGTGCATACTCAGGGAGAACACTTCTTGATAATTTAGTGAGAGATCATCTTAAAATGCTACCGTCAAACTAAGCAAAATAAGATGTATAAAAGATAAACATCACATGCAATCAATATAAGTGATATGATATGGCCATCATCATCTTGTGCTTGTGATCTCCATCTCCAAAGTACTGTCATGATCTCTATCGTTATCGGCACGACACCATGATCTTCATCATCTTGATCTATATCAATGTGTCGTCACATGGTCGTCTCGCCAACTATTGCTCTTGCAACTATTGCTATCGTATAGCGATAAAGTAAAGCAATTATATGGCACTTGCATCTTATGCAACAAAGAGACAACCATAGGGCTTCTGCCAGTTGCCGATAACTTCAACAAAACATGATCATCTCATACAACAACTTATATCTCATCACGTCTTGACCATATCACATCACAACATGCCCTGCAAAAACAAGTTAGACGTCCTCTACTTTGTTGTTGCAAATTTTACGTGGCTGCTACGGGCTGAGCAAGAACCGTTCTTACCTAGGCATCAAAACCACAACGATAGTTCGTCAAGTTAGTGCTATTTTAACCTTCTCAAGGACCGGGCGTAGCCACACTCGGTTTAACTAAAGTTGGAGAAACAGACACCCGCTAGTCACCTGTGTGCAAAGCACGGCGGTAAAACCAGTCTCGCGTAAGCGTACGCGTAATGTCGGTCCGGGCCGCTTCATCCAACAATACCGCCGAACCAAAGTATGACATGCTGGTAAGCAGTATGACTTGTATCGCCCACAACTCACTTGTGTTCTACTCGTGCAAATAACATCAACGCATAAAACCTAGGCTCGGATGCCACTGTTGGGGAATGTAGTAATTTCAAAAATTTCCTATGCACACGCAAGATCATGGTGATGCATAGCAACGAGAGGAGAGAGTGTAATCTACATACCCTTGTAGACCGAAAGCGGAAGCGTTAGAACAACGCGGTTGATGTAGTCGTACGTCTTCACGGCCCGACCGATCAAGCACCGAAACTACGGCACCTCCGAGTTCTAGCACACGTTCAGCTCGATGACGTCCCTCGAACTCCGATCCAGCCGAGTGTCGAGGGAGAGTTCCGTCAGCACGACGGCGTGGTGACGATCTTGATATTCTACCGTCGCAGGGCTTCGCCTAAGCACCGCTACAATATTATCGAGGAGGACTATGGTGGAGGGGGGCACCGCACACGGCTAATAGATCTCAAGGATCAATTGTTGTTCTGTCTTTGGGGTGCCCCCCTGCCCCCATATATATTGGAGCAAGGAGGGAGGCGGCCGGCCTATGGAGGAGGCGCACCAAGGGGGGAGTCCTACTCCCTCCGGGAGTAGGACTCCTCCTTTCCTTGTAGGAGAAGGAAAGAGGAGGAGTAGGACTCCTCCTTTCCTTGTTGGAGAAGGAAAGAGGAGGAGAGGGAGAAGGAAAAGTGGGCTGCCCCCCTTGTCCAATTCGGACCAGAGGGGGGGCGCAGGCCTCCTTCCTTTTGGCCTCTCTCCTCTATTCCCGTATGGCCCAATAAGGCCCATATACTCCCCGGCAAATTCCCGTAACTCTCCAGTACTCCGAAAAATACCCGAATCATTCGGAACCTTTCCGAAGTCCGAATATAGTCGTCCAATATATCGATCTTTATGTCTCGACCATTTCGAGACTCCTCGTCTTGTCCCCGATCTCATCCGGGACTCCGAACTCCATCGGTACATCAAAACTCATAAACTCATAATATAACTGTCATCGAAACCTTAAGCGTGCGGACCCTACGGGTTCGAGAACAATGTAGACATGACCTAGAACTATTCTCGGTCAATAACCAATAGCGGAACCTGGATGCTCATATTGGCTCCTACATATTCTGTGAAGATCTTTATCGGTCAAACCGCATAACAATATATGTTGTTCCCTTTGTCATCGGTATGTTACTTGCCCGAGATTCGATCGTCGGTATCCAATACCTAGTTCAATCTCGTTACTGGCAAGTCTCTTTACTCGTTGCGTAATGCATCATTCAGTAACTAACTCATTAGCTACATTGCTTGCAAGGCTTATAATGATGTGCATTACCGAGAGGGCCAGAGATACCTCTCCGACAATCGGAGTGACAAAACCTAATCTCGAAATACGCCAACCCAACATGTACCCTTGGAGACACCTGTAGTACTCCTTTATAATCACCCAGTTACGTTGTGACGTTTGGTAGCACCCAAAGTGTTCCTCCGGTAAACGGGAGTTGCATAATCTCATAGTTACAGGAACATGTATAAGTCATGAATAAAGCGATAGCAACATACTAAACGATCAAGTGCTAAGCTAACGGAATGGGTCAAGTCAATCACATCATTCTCCTAATGATGTGATCCTGTTAATCAAATGACAACTCTTTTGTCCATGGTTAGGAAACATAACCATCTTTGATAAACGAGCTAGTCAAGTAGAGGCATACTAGTGACACTATGTTTGTCTATGTATTCACACATATATTATGTTTCCGGTTAATACAATTCTAGCATGAATAATAAACATTTATCATGATACAAGGAAATAAATAATAACTTTATTATTGCCTCTAGGGCATATTTCCTTCACCACTTTGCTCCACTTGGGAGCCGTTATTTTCATCAAACTCTACATTACACGTCTCCTCAATGAGTCCATTGGACTTGTTGAGAACACGGTAAGCGTGAGAGTTTGTAGCATAACCAACAAATATGCCCTCATGAGCTCTAGCTTCAAATTTAGACAAACGAACACCTTTCTTGAGAATGAAACACTTACACCCGAACACCCTGAAGTACTTGAGATTGGGCTTGTTCCCGGTGAGTATCTCATACGGAGTCTTGTTCAAGCCTTTGCGGAGATAGAGCCGATTGGATGCATGACAAGCTGTGTTGATGGCTTCGGCCCAGAAGTTGTATGGAGACTTGAACTCCGCCATCATGGTCCTTGCCGCATCCATCAACGTCCGGTTCTTTCTCTCCGCAACACCATTTTGTTGAGGGGTATATGGTGCAGAATATTGATGCTTGATCCCTCATCACTAAGAAACTCATCCAAGGTGTAGTTCTTGAACTCGGTGCCGTTGTCACTTCTTATTGTCAAGATCTTTGCATCGTGTTGACGTTGTGCTTCATTTGCAAAGTCGATGACGGTTTGTTGGGTCTCACTCTTCCTCTTGAAGAAGTATACCCAAGTGTATCTTGAATAGTCATCCACTATCACCAAGCAATACTTTCTACCCCCAAGACTATCAAAGGATGGGGGCCCAAAGAGGTCCATGTGAAGGAGCTCCAAGGGTCTCTTCGAGTAGATGATAGTCGTGGGAGGGTGAGCCGTCTCATGAAGCTTTCCTTCGATACAAGCACTGCAAACACGATCTTTGGCAAAACTAACAGTCGTTAGTCCATGAACATGGTCCCCCTTGAGAAGACTTTGCAAAGATCTCATATTGACGTGGGCTAAACGGTGATGCCAAAGCCATCCCACATCAACTTTAGCCATTAGGCATGTCGCGGTCTTAGTGGGTTGTTCCGAGAAGTTAACCACATAGAGGCCGTTCTCGACATGCCCAACAAAGGCTACTTTAAGAGTCTTGCTCCACAAGAGGGCCACGGTATCAATATCAAAGAAGGTGGCAAAACCCATGAGTGCGAGTTGACGAACGGAAAGTAAATTGAACGCAAGGGACTCAACAAGCATGACTTTCTCGATCGTTAGATCATGAGAAATGACAACCTTGCCAAGACCCAATACCTTAGAATGTGAGGCATCACCCCATTCGACATTGGTGGGCATAGATGGGATATTGTGCACGTCCACCACCAAGTCCTTGCTCCCGGTCATATGATTTGTTGCTCCACTATCGAGCAACCATGATCCCCCACCGGAAGCAAACACCTACAAGAGATCAATGCTTGGTTTTAGCTACCCATTGAGTAATGGGTCCTTTGATGTTAGTAACAAGGGTCTTAGGAACCCAAATAGACCATTCAATGTACTCATAAGGAGAACCTACAAATTTAGCATAAACATGTCCATCACTAGCACGGCACAACACATAAGAGGGGTTAAAGTCACCGGCTTTGTTGGGAGAGATGGCGTTGCACTCTTTGGCTTCACCACTCTTCCCATTGTTCTTCTTCTCCTTAGGAGCACCTTCTCCCTCCTTCACAAAGGTTTGCGTGAGCGGAGGAGGTCGATTGGTCTTGCTCTTCTTCTCCTTGTTCTTCTTCTTGTTCTTGGACTTGGGTGCGAACCCAACTCCCTCCATGCCCACAACTTCCTTTTGATTGCTCAAAAGGTCATTTAGGTTCTTCTCGCCTTGTATGCATGACACAAGACCTTTCTCGAGTTGTTCCTTCAACTTGACATTTTCCTCCACAAGATGCACATGCTCACAACATGGGTTAGTAGCATTTGCATTATCAATTAATACCATGTGAGGAAATGTGGCCTTTTCCTTGGTTAGCTTAACTTGGAGTTGAGCATGAGACTCCTTGAGGGTGGCATGAGCACCTTTCAAGACCTTGTGGGACTTGTCAAGTACATCAAACTCCTCCATGAGTCTAACATGATCAACCCCAAGTTTAGCCTTCTCGGAAGCTAAAACATGAGACACAACAAAATCATGATCAAGATCTTTCTTTAGTTTAGCATGATCATCGTTGTGTGACTCCTCAAGAGCCAAATGATGCCCACGCTCTTCCTCAAGAGCATTAGAGAGATCCGATATCTCATCGGCATAGTCACGACTATGACTTTCCATCTTAGTGATGGTTTCTTCATGAGCCTCGATCATGTCATTGGCTTCACCAAGTTGTTCCAAGAGAGCAACGAAATGCTTCTTGGATTTGCCCTTGAGCTTACTCATGAAGGACTCAAATTCATTGAACTCCTCATTAGACCCCTTACCATTATCATAGTCATCCATTGAAGGAGGGTTAGGAATAATGGTGGTTTTGATGTTGGGGGTTACCTTGTTGGTGGCCTTAGCCATGAGGCACTTGGCGGTGATGTTCTCGTTAGGTGCATCGAAGAGAGACACCCAAGGAGTTGAGACAATGGCAACGGATGCCATGGCCATTGTTTCACCATCTTCATCATCATCGTCATCCTCACGGTATTCTTCTTGAACCACCAACCCGCGAGGAGGAGTCTTCTTGGTGAAGTTGTTCTTGTTGGGGAAGGACTTGGCATTGTCTTTTCGAATGAACTTGCCACCATTGTCTTCCCGCTTCTCGTATGGACAATCCGCAACGAAATGGCTGACATTGCCACAGTTGAAACAAGTTCTAACTCGTTGCTTCCCCTTGAGGCCACTTGAGTTGTTCTTGTTGAAGTTGGGTCTTGTAGTCTTCTTACTCCAAAACTGTCTAGAGGCAAGAGCCATGTGCTCATGATAATCATACTTCGTGTCCTCGGGGTTGCTCTCCTCATCTTCCTCTTCTTCTTATTCTTCCACACTAACCTTGGCCTTCAAGGCAAGATTGGACTTCTTTGCCCTTTGGGAACGGAGCACCGCATTGTCGGTGGTCTTATCCAAGATGTTCATTGCAACAAACTCATCCAACACTTCACCAGAGGTCATGGAGTGGAAGTCCGGTCTTTGGCGGATGATGGAGGACATGGCCTTGTTGTAGGGCATCATGGCCTTGAGGAACTTGCACTTGATCTAGTTGTCATCCGTGTCCTTGATCCCATGATCTCGGAGTGCGACGGCAAGTTTGGTCACTCTTCGAAAGAGCTCACGAGGTTCTTCATCCTCTTTCATTGCAAACTCATCGGCTTCATCTTGCACCACTTCATAGTTGGAGCGTTGAATGCTAGCACTTCCTCGATACATACGCTCGACACACTTCCATGCTTCTTTAGCCATGATGTGAGGTCGAAGATGAGGGAGATCTTCGAGAAGGATAGCATCTTGGATGATGAAGAGAGCACTCTCATTGAATTGATTGTCCACTTCTTCTCGAGGGGTGAAGTTGCTTGGATCATGAGGATAGAAACCTTCTTCAATAATTCTCCAAAGGTTAGTATTCACATGTTTTAAATGACGCTTGAAGCGATAAACCCAAGAATCATAATCTTCATTTTTCACATATTTAGGAGGAGGACCGGCATGATTCAAATGCGTAGAGGGGATCGGTCCTTTATACACCGGGGGTTCCACATGGGCATAGATGCCGGTGCCATTTCTACCACTAGTAGACGGACTCTTTTCACTATTAGCTTCCCCCTTGTCGGGGTTAGCATCCGTCACCTTGTTAGTGGGATCACCCACTTTAATCGACGAGGTAGATAGTTTGAGTCCCTCTAGGAATTCAGTAAACATGCTTTTAACCTCGGCCGTCATGGAGGTTTTCAATGTGTCTAAAGCCACATTGAATTCCTCACGAGAGACCGAGGTTCCCCCTTCGGCCAAATACGAGACGGGATTCACACCGGAGTGCTCCTACGCACCATCGTTGACGTCAACCATACTCTTCGGACGGCAAAGTCCTTAATAAAGAGACGAGGCTCTGATACCAATTGAAAGGATCGATATGGTTGACTAGAGGGGGGGGTGAATAGGCAACTAACAATTTTTAGACTTTTCTTTAACAATTTAAACCTTGCAATCAAATAGGTTGTCTAGATGTGCAACTATGTGGACAACCTATATGATGCAAAGACAATGAGCACACAAGCAAGCAATGGATATAGCACAACTAAGCTTGCAAAAGTAAAGGGATAAGAAAACCAAGAGTGGAGCCAGTGGAGACGAGGATGTGTTACCGAAGTTCCTTCCTTTTAAAGGGAAGTACGTCTCCGTTAGAGCGGTGTGGAGGCACAATGCTCCCCAAGAAGCCACTAGGGCCACCGTAATCTCCTCACGCCCTCACACAATGCGAGATGCTGTGATTCCACTATTGGAGCCCTTGAAGGCGGCAACCGAACCTTTACAAACAAGATTGGGGCTATCTCCACAACAATTGGAGGCTCCCAATAATCCCGCGAAGCTTCACCACAATGGAGTATGGCTTCGAGGTGACCTCAACCGTCTAGGGTGCTCAACACCCAAGAGTAACAAGATCCGCTAGGGATAAGTGGGGGGAATCAAATATCCTGTGGTGGAAGTGTAGATCGGGCACTTGTCACCCAATCCCGAGCAAATCAACAAGTTTGATTGGCTAGGGAGAGAGATCGAGTGGAAATGGAGCTTGGAGCAACAATGGAGCTTAGAGATGGAAGAGGTAGTCAACTAGAGGTAGAAGACTCCCCTTATATAGTCGTGGACAAATTCCAACCGTTATCCACATGTTCAGCCCGCGACACACGGTACTACCGCTCCAGGGGCGCGGTACTACCGCGAGGCTGTGCGATACTACCATGGCTGACCACAGTACTACCGCGACAGCAACACAGGCCGGAACAACCCTGATAAGGGGGCAGTACTACCGCTTGCGCGGTACTACCGCACCCACCTGCGGTACTACCGCAAGGCAGGAAAGTCACGGCCTGGGAAGGGCCTGGATGAAATAAATTACATCCGTGCCTACTTCCACTGAATCGGAGGAGGTACAAAAATCCGACGCGGTACTACCGCCCGCGAGGCGCGGTACTACCGTGCGGACGCGGATGTAAAAAATTACATCCGCGCCTACTACCGCGACACTGCGGTACTAGGTAGGAGGGCCACAGTACTATGACTCCTAGGGAGCGGTACTACCGTGGACCTCCGCGGTACTACCGTGCTGGACGAGCGGTACTACCGTGGAGGGCGCGGATGTAAAAAATTACATCCGCCCCTACTAGCGCACCGGAGCGGCACAAGGCCAGGGAGCCGCGGTACTACCGCTCCAGATGAGCGGTACTACCGTGACACCCAGCGGTACTACCGCGTGTGCTTGCGGTACTACCGCAAGCACAGCAGTAGTCGTCAGATTTCCATACCACCAAGATAACAAAGGGAAGCTCCAAAATGCAGGGAAAGGAGGAACAAGTGCACGTGTTGATTCCACCCAAACCTTTCCGACGCGGACCCCCTCTTAATAGTACGGCTCTCCTACGACTCAAATCCACCAAAGAGAAACGTAGAACGACGCCGACTTCAATAGTCTCTGAGGGGCACCGAATCGTCTCATGCCTAGATATGAATAACCTGAGAAACTCAAGGCACACGATTAGTCCGCAAAAGCATTGCCATCAATCACCAAAACACCTGAGGGAAAAATATGCCCTTACACATACCATGATGTCTCTTATCGAATTACCACTATCGTTCATGGGTTAAGCATTAGAGACAACCGCACTCACTTTAATAGGGCACCACGTAATTCCGTTCAGACGACACCGTTTGAACTATGGTTTGGTGAAACCTAAGTTGTCGTTTCTTAAAAGTTTGGGGCTGCGACGCTTATGTGAAAAAGTTTCATCGTGATAAGCTCGAACCCAAAACGGATAAATACATCTTCATAGGATACCCAAAATGGTTGGGTATACCTCCTATCTCAGATCCGGAAGCAAAAGTAATTGTTTCTAGAAACGGGTCCTTTCTCGAGGAAAAGTTTCTCTCGAAAGAATTGAGTGGGAGGATGGTGGAGACTTGATGAGGTTATTGAACCGTCACTTCAACTAGTGTGTAGCAGGGCACAGGAAGTTGTTCATGTGGCGCCTACACCAATTGAAGTAGAAGCTTATGATAGTGATCATGAAGTTTCGGATCAAGTCACTACCGTACCTCGTAGGGTGACAAGGATGCGTACTGCTTCAGAGTGGTACGCAATCCTGTCTTAGAGGTCATGTTGCTAGACAACAATGAACCTACGAGCTATGGAGAAGCGATGGTGGGCCCGGATTCCGACAAATGGCTCGAGGCCATAAAATCCGAGAAAGGATCCATGACTTTGGAAGAAATACTTGATGGTCGTAAGGCCGTTGGGTACAGATGGATTTTAAAAGGAAGACAGACAATGATGGTAAATCACCATTAAGAAAGCTCGACTTGTCGTTAAGATGTTTTCCGACAAGTCCAAGGAGTTGACTACAGTGAGGCTTTCTCACTCGTAGCGATGCTAAGAGTCTGTTGGAATTGGATTACCAGTTACTGCACTATTTATGAAATCTTGCAGATAGAATGTCAAAACATTGTTTCCTCGACAGTTTTCTTGAAGAAAGGTTGTATGTGATACAACCAGAAGGTTTTGACAATCCTGAAGAACGCTAACAAATATGCAAAGCTCCAGCAATCCTTCTGGGGACTGGAGTAAGCATCTCGGAGTTGGAATGTACGCTTTGATGAGATGATCAAAGATTTTGGGTTTATACAAAGTTTATGAGAAACTTGTATTTCCAAAGAAGTGAGTGGGAGCACTATAGAATTTCTGATAAGTATATGTTGTTGACATATTGTTGATCAGAAATGATGTAAAATTTCTGGAAAGCATATAGGGTTATTTGAAAAGTGTTTTTCAATGGAAAACCTGGATTAGGCTACTTGAACAATAAGCATCAAGATCTATAAGATAGATCAAAATGCTTAATAATACTTTCAAATGACCACATACCTTGACATGATCTTCAAGGTGTTCAAGATGGATCAGTCAAAGAAGGAGTTCTTGCCTGAGTTGTAAGGTATGAAGTTAAGAGTTAAAGCTCGACGACGGCAGAAGAGAGACAAAGGACGAAGGTCGTCCCCTATGCTTCAAACGTAGGCTCTATAGTATGCTATGTTGTGTACCGCACCAGAAGTGTGCCTTGCCATGAGTCAGTCAAGGGGTACAAGAATGATCCAGGAATGGGGATCATTGGACAGTGGTCAAAATTGTCCTTGGAGTATATAAGGACATGTTTCCCGATTATGGAGGTGATAAAGAGTTCGGCGTAAAGGGTTACGTCGATGCAAGCTTTAACACCAATCCAAGTGACTCTGAGTAGCAAACCGGATACGTATAGTGGAGAAACCATTTGGAATAGCTCCAAGTGGAGCGTGGAAGCGGCATTTACAGAATGACCTAGAGATTTGCGAAGTACATACGGATCTGAATGTTGCAGACCCGTTGACTAAAACCTCTATTACAAGCAAAACATGATCAAACCCCAGAACTCATTGAGTCTTAATCACATGATGATGTGAACTAGTTTAATGACACTAGTAAACTCTTTGGATGTTGGTCACATGGCGATATGACGTGTGAGTGTTAATCACATGACGATGTGAACTAGATTATTGACTTTAGTGCAAGTGGGAGACTGTTGGAAATATGCCCTAGAGGCAATAATAAATTAGTTATTATTATATTTCCTTGTTCATGATAATCGTTTATTATCCATGCTATAATTGTATTGATAGGAAACTCAGATACATGTGTGGGTACATAGACAACACCATGTCCCTAGTAAGCCTCTAGTTGACTAGCTCGTTGATCAATAGATGGTTACGTTTTCCTGACCATGGACATTGGATGTCGTTGATAACGGGATCACATCATTGGCAGAATGATGTGATGGACAAGACCCAATCCTAAGCCTAGCACAAAGATCGTGTAGTTCGTATGCTAAAGCTTTTCTAATGTCAAGTATCATTTCCTTAGACCATGAGATTGTGCAACTCCCGGATACCGTAGGAATGCTTTGGGTGTACCAAACGTCACAACGTAACTAGGTGTCTATAAAGGTGCACTACAGGTATCTCCGAAAGTGTCTGTTGGGTTGGCACGAATCGAGACTGGGATTTGTCACTCCGTGTAAACGGAGAGGTATCTCTGGGCCCACTCAGTAGGACATCATCATAATGTGCACAATGTGACCAAGGGGTTGATCAGGGGATGATGTGTTACGGAACAAGTAAAGAGACTTGTCGGTAACGAGATTGAACAAGGTATCGGTATACCGACGATCGAATCTCGGGCAAGTACAATACCGTTAGACAAAGGGAATTGTATACGGGGTCAATTGAGTCCTTGACATCGTGGTTCATACGATGAGATCATCATGGAACATGTGGGAGCCAACATGGGTATCTAGATCCCGTTGTTGGTTATTGACCGGAGAACGTCTCGGTCATGTCTGCATGGTTCCCGAACCCGTAGGGTCTACACACTTAAGGTTCGATGACGCTAGGGTTATAAAGGAAGTTTGTATGTGGTTACCGAATGTTGTTCGGAGTCTCGGATGAGATCCCGGATGTCACGAGGAGTTCCGAAATGGTCCGGAGGTAAAGATTTATATATGGGAAGTCCTGTTTTGGTCACCGGAAAAGTTTCGGGTTTTATCGTTAACGTACCGGGACCATCGGGAGGGTCCCGGGGGTCCACCAAGTGGGGCCACCATTCCCAAAGGGCTGCATGGGCCAAGTTTGGGAGGGGACCAGCCCCAGGTGGGCTGGTGCGCCCCCCACAAGGGCCCAAGGCGCCTAGGGTTGGGGGAGGGGGCGCACCCACCTAGCTTGGGGGGCAAGTTTCCCCTCTCCCCCCCCTGGCCGCCACCCTAGATGGGATTGGGGCTGCCGCACCCTTTGGGGTGGAAACCCTAGAGGGGGCGCACCCCCCTTCCTCTCCCCTATATATAGTTGAGGTCTTGAGGGCTGCCAACACATGAGTTTTCACCTCTCCCTAGCGCAGCCCTACCTCTCTTCCTCCTCTCCCGCGGTGCTTGGCGAAGCCCTGCAGGATTGCCATGCTCCTCCATCACCACCACGCTGTTGTGCTCCTGCTGGACGGAGTCTTCCTCAATCTCTCCCTCTCTCCTTGCTGGATCAAGGCGTGGGAGACGTCACCGGGCTGTACGTGTGTTGAACGCGGAGGTGCCGTCCGTTCGGCACTAGGATCTCCGGTGATTTGGATCACGACGAGTACGACTCCTTCAACCCCGTTCTCTTGAACGCTTCCGCTTAACGATCTACAACAGTATGTAGATGCACTCTCCTTCCCCTCGTTGCTGGTTTCTCCATAGATAGATCTTGGTGACACGTAGGAAAATTTTGAATTTCTGCTACATTCCCCAACAAAACCTCCCCCCTGGTTGTGCATGAAGGAAAAATACATACACATGGCTATGCTTATTCAAGGGCCGAGACAACCGGGAAATGATATAAATCTGTATCTCGGGTTACTGAAAGAGGAGTTACAGACCTTATGGACAACACCGGCCAAGACATGGGATGCAAGCAAAGGAGAGTATTTCTACATGAGAGCCACGCTGATCACGACGGTGCAGGACTATCTCGGTTACATCTATCTCTCCGGCCAGGTGTGCCACGGATATGGCGGATGCACGAGGTGCATGGATGATACAACTTCTCTGCAGCTATCGAAAGATGGCGGTTCTTCAAAAATCGTGTACATGAGGCATCGAAGATGGCTCGAGAAGGATGACCCATGGAGAAAGCATGGAGATCTATTCAATGGTAAGGCTGAGCATCGAGGTCCTCCACGTAAGCGTAGCGGTGCAGAAATATATGAGTTATTGAAGAACTGGGAAGAGTGCCCCTCGCCGGGAAAGATGAAGAAAAAGGCGCCAGAGCCCCTGCTGAAGATATGGAAGACGAGATCTGTTTTCTGGGACTTGGAATACTGGCCCATACTCGACATGCCTCATATCCTTGATCAAATGCATATCACAAAAAAGATCCTTGAGAGTTTGCTTGGAACATTGATGAACATGCCGGAGAGGACCAAGGATGGGCCGAAGGCAAGAGAAGACTTGGAATTTTTGAAAATCAGGAAAGATCTCCAAATGCCCGGTAAAAGGTCGTCAGAGGAGACCGAGACGGAGACGAAGATGGAAGATAGGGGTAAAAAAGTAAAAAAGAAGGAAGAACAATATTGCCCCCCTCTTGCTTCACCTTAGATCCGAAGGAGGTCGATCAATTGTTCAAGTGCCTTGCTGGAATCAAAGTTAGTTCCGGATACTGTGGGAAGATAAGCAGATATCTGGACACTAAGAAAAAAAAGGTTCAGTGGGATGAAGTCTCACGACTGTCATGTGATGATGACGTAGTTACTCACGGTTGCACTTAGAGGGATTATGGACACACATGTGCGTGAGACGCTTACTGACCCATGCCACTTTTTTGATGCTATCTCTCGAAAATTGATTAGTGTGAAGCAACTCCATAGGCTATAGGAAGAGATCGTTGTCATACTGAATGAGCTAGAGATGTACTTCCCGCCCGCGTTCTTTGATGTCATGGTGCATCTATGTGTCCACATCATGGATGACATCATCGACCTAGGGCCGATATTCCTACATAGCATGATGTCGTTCGAGAGGATGAATGGGGTCATCAAAGGATTCGTTCGTAACATGTCCCGTCCAGATGGAAGCATATCCTAGGGATATCTGACCAAAGAGTACATCTCTTTCTATGAGAGTTATCTGACTAAAGACCCTATTGTTGGTTTTCCCGTCAACAAGCACTGTGGAAGGCTCGAAGGCGAAGGTCACACCAACGGTCATAGGGATGTGAATGTGTTACGCTCGGGCCGACAAAACGACCTTGACAGGGCAAACTTAGTAGTGCTACAACACCTAGATGTGCTAGAAGATTTCGTGACACTGCACAAAGAGACCATCTCAAAGAAGTACAGTGACCGTGGGGTACACAGGACGGACACTGAAGTTATTAGAGAGCACAACTCCAGTTTCTTGCGTTGGTTCAAAGAGCGAGTTCTGGCTAATCCCCCGGAAGAGGGTTGTCCGAACGGAACACTCATATACGCCTTAGCACATGGCCCCTCGACCAACCTCGCGACTTATCAAGCATACGATATCAACGGATACACGTTCTACACGGAGGAGAAAGATATAAACAGTGATGACCAAAACTCATGGGTGACGATGGAAGCCATGACCGAGAATGTAATTGAAAGATATTACGGAAGGGTCGAAGAGATATGGGAGCTTAACTACTCTGGATTGCATAGCGCGACGATGTTCCGTGTCAGATGGGCTAAAAATGTACACAGAGAAAACCGACATTTCACTACCATGTGTATACCCGACTCCGATGATAGCGGTACCGTCAACGCCATCGCCAAAAATGAGCCATGGGTACACGCTAAACACGTGACACAATGTTTCTTCATAACTAGTCCGATCAATCCCAGCCGTGTTGTCGTGAGGAGAAGCAAAAGGAGCATCGCCGAAATGGATGGAGTCACCAACGAGGAAGACTATGACCAGTACGGTGATCCGATGAGGGAAGATGATGCTGATGACGACGAAACATATGTCAAAGAAGAATGAAGACTACATTACCTACAAAAGATCGTAATTCCTGGAGAAGGAAAAGTCACGACCATGGGCTCAATTATTCGAGAATGAACAAAAGAGGGAAGAAAGTCAGTCTGAAGCGTCGTCGTCGCCCAAGCTGACAAACCAATCCCAAAGTTTGTGTGTGTCTAGCTATTTTGTATACCGCCAATAGCGGTCAAATGATGTAAGATATATTATACTATTTATTATCCGGAGGGTAACAATGGTATTGCTCAAACGACAAACCAAATTAAAGGAAGGAAAGTGCAAAAGAAAGATAAGGAAAAAAGTGCAAATGAAAGAAAAAGAAAAAGAAAAAGAAAGGAAGTTTTGCAAAATGAAATGAAAAAAAAAGAAAAGGAAACTAATAAGTTGTGGAAAATGAAATGCAAGAGAAAAAAATAAAGAAAACAAAGTTAGCAATAGCGTGTTTTATCCTGGGCAGCGCTATAGCTAAGAAGAAAATAAAAATAGAAAAATAGAAAAAGAAAAAGAAGAAAGCAGTAGCGCGTTTTTGCTAGACCAGCGCTATAGCTAACTTAGCTATAGCGCATTGTGCCAACACGCACTATAGCTAAGTTAGCTATAGCACCGGTCCGCTAGCTCCCCTCTTTCCTGTCTCTCTCACTCTCGCCGCTCGTCGATTCCCTCTCTGATGCCACCGCCCATGCCGCCCCGCCTACGCCGCCGCCGACGCCGCACCGCCCACGCTGCCGCCGACGCCGCCCCGCCCACGCCAGCCCCGCCCTGCCCCGCCCACGCCGCTGCCCACGCCAGCCCCACCCTCCCACGCCACCGCCCATGCCAGCCCCGACCCTGATGCCAGCCACCGATCCCCTCCCGCTCCGGTATGGCCCCCCCCGCCCCCTATTCCTTCCTCTTTGACCCCTCAGCCCCGGCTCTCTCTCTCTCTCTCTCTCTGACCCCCTCCTGCTTCGGTATGTGTCTCTGCAGATCTGCGACCTGGGCGACCCCGACGCGGGCCACCGACCCCGACCCCTCAGCGCCTCCCTCCGCCCAACAACGCCAGCGAGCACTAGACAGGTGCCTTTCCCTCCCCTCCCGAGTGTTAGTTAATTAGTGTTAGTTAGTGTATTCTGTTAGCTTAATTTAATTGCTGTTAGTGTTAATTAGTGTTATTTAGCTTAATTTGTTGTTAGTGCTAGTTAGTTAATTGTTGTTAGTGTTAGTGTTAGCCCAGTGATGGTGCTTAGCTTAATTGCTGTTAGTGCTAGTTAGTTAGTGTATTTTGTTAGCTTAATTGATGTTAGTGTTAGTTAGTGTTAGTTAGCTTAATTTGCTGTTAGTGTTTGTTCTTAAATAAAAATGAAAATGAAAATTACAGTTTTTAAAAATTAGCTTATGTTGTTGTCCATTTTGAAAATGAGGATTTTTAATGGAAGTGTTTTAAAATTTGGTCACACACTCTCTCTCTCTCTTGAACAAATTAGGTCTTTCTGCAGATCGAAGCTAGGCGCAGATCGACGAGGAGGAGAAGGACGCCCTCAACCCCCCCCCCCCCGGCCCCCTCTGCCCCGGCGACCAAGACCCCGATCCCAACCCCGAGGTGCGCCACCCCCTCTTCCCTCCCTCTTCATATGTCAGCACATAATGATGTAAGGGGGAGTGTTCATAATTTGGCTATTAAAGTGTTCATAATGATGCAATGGGGAGTGGAGTTGTTAGATTGGTTAATGAGCTGTTAGATTGGTATAGTTGATCTTTTTTGCATCAGTTGGGCAGCAATGTTCATGATTATGTATATGTCAGAAGCAACAAAGTCTGTGATGTTTGTTTCACCTTCTTAGAGTGCTCATAATGTGGTTGTTAAAATGGTTGTTAGAGTGCTGAAATGCTTGCTGTTAAAAAAGTGACCTATGTTTTGCCAAAAATGTTGATTCATTTCCATTCCGGCAAATTTCAGACGCTCTACATGTGCACTTTCTAGCAAAGGTCATGCCAAAATTTTCCGTGAATTTCGGCATGACTTGTGCTAGAAAGTTGGACATATCGAGTGCTTGAGATTTGTCGCGGTGGGAATGAAATGACATTTCTGGCAAAACAAAGGTCACCTTTTTTTGTCATTATTCACTTTATTATATAAAGCTCGATAATTAAACGACTACGACATTGAACCCTAGGAAACATGACCGGCACCGATGAGGCCGGAAGTTCTCACTCCCAATTAGGTCGAGCACACGCCTACCTCGACTTTCTGGAGGATAAGGAGACACAGGAAGCTGGGTGTCCGGACCGCCTTGTCATGATGGATGACGACGGTGGTGGCGCCGGCGCTGACACTGATGTCACCAACGACACCGGCACTGAGACTGGCGCTGATGATGTTCCTAACTATAGCACGGAAGGTGGGACCTCCCAAGCTAGTGAGGAAAAGAAGGAAAAGAGGACACGACGCCCAAATGAGCTCGGCACCGAAAGACTGGTGGTCGAGGCGGTGCACCCTGGCGAGTTCGAGCCAATAGAGCCGCGAGAATTGGCAGCGTGTTACGACAACCAACTAGCATGCATCCTACGGGATACCACTAACATCAACACCACAAAAATACGGAAGAATTAACAGTTGAAGAAGCTGCTTCTAACTAGGTTGCACGCAAGATTCCTGTTCTCCGGTCGTAATGACAAAGTCGACCCATGGGATGATGATGCCATGAAAAAAATCAACAACAAAGCCCTAGGGAAGTTCAGCAACGCATTGAGCGCTTGGAAAACTAGGGTGAAAAAGGCGATTCAAGTAGACCATGAAACCTATGCCAAGATTGTTGCAGACAATCCGAAAATTACGATAGAGGACTTTGAAAAGTTCAAGGAGACTTGCAATGAAGAAGCTGCCAAGGCCAGGTCGGAGAGAGGCAAGCAGCTGCAGGCAAAGAACATGGGGAACCACCGCCTTGGAAGTCATGGTTACACGGGAAAGAGGCCCGTGTGGGCTAAGGAGGACGCAGAACGTGAACGTCAGGGGATCCCAAACCCATTGGCTGAGTTCACTGACCAGCAGGAGCACGACTTCATCAGGGCCCGATTCTCGTGGGACCCCAAGAAAAAGATATTTTCCACCAACGGGCCGACTAGGAAATTCATGAGATTACTGGTAATTATCATTTTACCACCTTACATATTAGGTTCTGATCAATGAAGTCTACTACATTCTAGTCGCACCCGTAAATGATTCACGGTCCATTTCGCAGAGAGAGCAACACAAACTTGCGGCCAAGAGCGACTCGTCGACTCAGTCGACTCAGTCGTCGGCGAAGTACAAGTGGGACACTCCTTTCAACCGGGCCATGAACATAATGATGGGACACCCACCCACCCAGCGGCCGCAATATGGACGTGTGCATGGCGCCGGGGATGGGGCCACTTGGAAGTACTATTATAGCGAGGACCCCGAGGCCAAAAGACAGAGAAAGAAGTTTAGTCAAGTGACTATCAACGAGAAGGTGGCGCGGGCGATGGAGAAAGCAAAAGATGGGACCAAAGCTGAGATAACCAATGCATGTAGATCTGATTTCGTGGATGCCTTTACAAGCTTGATTCCAACAGTGGTCACATGGGTGCAACAAAATCCAAATGCGCCACCAAGTGAATTTCCCATGCCCAGCTTCACCGAGAGCAACTCAATGAACATCGCACCCATACCCGTACCTAGTATGGCAACCGCACCCGCACCTCCTCCAGCACCTGCTCCTCCGCCCAGCTCTCACAGCAGCCCTAGCTCCATCTCTGGCTTGAATGTCAGGCCGTCGACATTGGCTAAGCTCGACGCCCTCACGGTAAATACGCGTCCTCGCACCTTCATCAACTCAACTAATTAATTAATCTTCAGTTGCTGTTCTTTTTGGATCTCTGATGCCGCACGTATATGTCTTTGTAGGCCGACTCCACTCCGTGCACCCTCCTTTACAACATGAAGGGTGGGTTGGTGGATGTGGGGAAGGGTACTATAGTGAAGCCTAAGGATCGATTGTTTCACCACCGGTAGATGCCTGATAATGCCTTAAGGGTCTCTGTGGCGAGTGTGAAAGCGGGCTACGAGGGTCTCCCTCGTCCGATACAAACCGATGGAGAGGATGACGAGACCCCCACGCAGCTTGGCCAATGCAAAAATTGGCCGATCCTGTGGCCGAAAATTCTTCTTCGTGTCGAGGTGGCCGGGAGCACACCGACGGGACCTCAGGAAGGTATGACCACAACACCACCTACACAAGTACAACCATCGTCTGTGCTGCTTGCTGAGATCAAGAGACATGAGGAAGGAGGGCCAACCATTCCGCCGGCAGATGATGCCATCTGCCCCATGGAAGAGGATAGGGATCATGACATGGAGGAGGCCGACGATGACCCTAACCAGTATTTCAATATTGCCTTTGACAACAAAGTAACAATGAGTCAACCATGTGAATATGAGATGCATGTACCAGAGCCTGAACGTCCTCGGGAGTGCAAGAAGTCTTTGTTCATGCAATCCTCGCAGGACACGCCTCCAGATGCCGGCTCCACCCAAGCTCAACTACTTAGAAAGAGTCGTCCAATGCTGAGCCCGGCAACACTAGGGGTGGTTCTCAGGGAGGGTCTGACAGACCCACCAGCACCTCAGCCCACCAAGAAGAAGCAGAGGAAGAGACCGACGGCGAGAAAATCCAATAAAGCTGGCAATGTTGGTTCTAGCAGCCAGCAGCCTTCGACCAAGGTTGACCATGTACCGATGAAACATGCGCCATTAATCCATGTCGCGGGAGAGCCAATGGTACCGGCGAATGCACTAGCTGCCATAGAAGGGGATCTCAGGAGACTCCATGACCATGTGCTTTCGACAGAGAGAAGCCTCCTCGCCTCGGATGATCCAGGATACCCGCTTTATATGATTCATGTGCCGAGCAGTTGCAAGATGTATGTCCACAGATGCCCCACAGACCTCTTCTTCCCGAGGTTTGATTACATCTTCCAGATGTTTCAAATGAGGACACTCGATTTTACGTTCGTCCGCCTGTATGCGCTGCACATGAACTACATCGTCAGGAGAGAGCAAGTCACCGGTCTTGCGGTCGCGGACCCATACTACATGTATGAGGGCTTCTTGTCAGTCAACGACGCCAATCGTCAATATGCGAGTCAGTACATCGAAGAATTCTTGGTCAGCAATAAGGACAAAGAAACGATTCTCCTACCTTATCATCCCAGGAAAGTCATCCGCGGATAGCACTATAACACATACATCCTTTCGTGCATTTCAATAGTTACTTTGCATGCATGGAGGCTAAACTTGATCGTGTATTTTGCGCAGCGGGGGGTGTCGTGCCGTTCTCATTGTTCTTTACCCACGTTACTCCTACGCTCTATATTTGGACTCGTCGAAGAACATACAAAAGAAAGATTACACACACATAAAGTATGTTCTGGACAGAGCTATGCTGGGCTTCAGCATGTGGGGTGGCTACATCCAACACAAAAAAACAAATAAAGCCGGTCTTTGTTTCAGCCACAAGACTGACTTCTGTTGCATCCAGCAACCGGCAAGAAGTGAGAATGATGGATTCTACGTCATCCATCTAATGATGGAGTACATAAGGGATGTGCAATCACTTTGCATGAAATCTTCATCCGATACCCATATCCAGAGATGGGCCGAAGCCTTTGGAGCCATGCCGGATAATCGACTTCGAAATAATTTCTACTGGATCCAACAGGAAATTGCGTCCATCATCATCAAAGATGTCCTCGAAGAGAATGGGATGTTCTAATGTTCTACACCGGTCCAATATCGCGAGCTGATGTCCGAACCCGCATTTCCCTACAGCATCAGGACATGGCGCCTTTCACTAAGCTTGGGTGCACCCTTCCGAATATGGACAGATGGGAAGAGTGCACTGCTTAAAAACAATGTGTCTGTTTAGTTACTTGTTACTTTCTGTACGACGAAACTTCGAATCTCTCAGTACGACAAAACTATTAGATGTATGGTGTCGCGCCCTAGTTAATTACTTTCGGTATGATAAAATTTGTTAACTATGATTACTATATATGTTGCTTCTATTTCACAACTGTTTTGTTGAATTTGCTTCATGGTATATATATGTGCATCTCTGACAAGTATATAGATCAACGATGACGAGGAAGTGGTATGCCGTGTATGTAGGGCATGTTCCGGGTGTGTATGATGAGTGGCCGGAGTGTCAGGCCCAAGTCTCTGGCTTCTCCGGCGGAAGCCAGAAAGGGTTTGATAGCAGAGCGGAAGCCGAAACTAGTTACTTGAGATTCATAGCACAACAGGGGATTCAGAACCAGCACCGCTGCAAAAACTACTACATAATACCGCTTTTGATCATCGTGATCGCTCTTATCTTCTACGCGGTCATATCATAGTCTACATTGATGATGAAACATGAGTGTGTGACCATGTAGTTTCATGTATTGAGAACTTGTAATGACTTGTAACGCTATTTCGAGACATGTATTCAACCATGATTGATGATGATGAGATATTTGAGACATGTCGAGACTTCTAATAACTTTGGCTCATCGATGACTCACTTGCTTTTCAATGAATATGCACGTTACTGTATAAACGGTGGATCTGTTTAAGTGTGTACAGAGCCAAAAGGCAAAAAAAAAGTTAGCAGTGGCGTGGGGGTAAAGATTACCAGTAGCACTCAAGTAACAGTAGCACTGGCTAGTTCCACGCGTTGTAGATAATTATCAGTAGCACTGGGTGAAAGCGAGCTACAGCTAGCTTTAGATACTAGTAGCGCTGGGCCAAACAAGCGCTACTGCTAAAAAATAGTTGTAGCGCCGTAGCAGTAGCGCGCCTGCCCACGCTACTAATAGCAAGAAACCCAGCGCTACTGGTAAGGGTTTTCCTGGTAGTGAAGCCCTAAGATAACTCTCTCTTTCCCCCATTAAACAGGATGTCACATCATATTTTTTTTTGGTTAGGTGTCATGATTAAGATATAGTCCAAGTGTAGTATTGGAACTTCCCTTATAGGGGTGATTGATTTCTACTACTCATCAACAAAGAAGTTTGTTTCATTTTGGAAAACAAATAAATCATCTAGCTACTAGACATATGAAAAAAAAATACCAGTTGAGATGCTTTGAGCTCAATGTCTAGAAATTTAACCTACTTTGTTCTAGAGAAATATAAATTTTTTCCATGGACGAGAGAAAAATTAAGTTGGCGACATATGTATGTGACATGGTTCTAGCTAGCTAGACTATAGAGAAAAACACATCAAACGTGGCCGGGTTCTATTGTGCATCTTTACCATTCCTTTGTTGTGGGATGTATTTAAAATGTTGTGATGTTTTTGCATTGATTTTCATAATGTGCAAAAACAATACTCTGATGATGTTGCAAAAACGTACATAAATATTGCATTCATTTTTTCAAGCTGCAAGAATTTGAATTTAAGTGGCTTTGAAAGTGAGGAAGGTCGCCGATCATGCACTAACTTCGTGCGACTGAAACACGTGTGTGTCCCTACATAGAAAGAAGCTCAAGTGAAAGTTTTGTAACGTAAATAAATCACTTCAGTATTTCTTGTTATTTTTCTTCGATTCACACATTTTGCATCGGAGACAACTGTACTATACTACTAAAACAACAATCAGAAATCTGAATCTTAGTCTCAGGTAAGATTAAGGTTTTTTTTTTCTCTGAGAGTATGAATAGGTTGTACTCGAGGTACGAATAACTAAGACTCCAAATAGGACTGACCGAATAGCTGGTCTTTAATTCTTCAGTTATATGAATTCCAGCTTGATGTCTCACATGCACGTAGCACCATACGTAATCTTAAGCTAATCCAAAGCAAAAGTCAAAACACAATGTACACATTATATATAGCTGGTTTGTCCTATAGACTGTCACATCTTCATATAAGTGCATTATCCATGTCGACGTATGAACAGTTTACTTTCAAGAGCAGCTAGTTAAGGAATACCTTTTTTATGACGGAAGAGTTCAATCACATGAGCTAGAACAATCACTTAAAATTACGAGTTATTTTCTATGATTTAAACTTCACAAACCTAATATATCACGGCTTACTCGTACAAGAACCCAATAGCTAATGGTTGTAGAAAACCAACAATTTTATTATATATATTCGGTCGGTCTTGTCTTAGTTATTTGCATAGCTTCCATATTATTTCATTAATTGGTGGGGAGGTTGCATGTGTAATTTGTTCTTTTTCTTACCAAGGGTTATTAATTTCCATGTGGCCATAAACAAAAAAAACAGCGAGCAAGTAGACTAGTAGTTTTGAAATTTCATCACGTCATTTAATATGTGTAGGTAATGAAGTGTACAGAAAATTGTGATTGTCTATACTGAACCTTCATAGTTATCTAGACTACATTAGACTACCCACGGTGGGAGTAATATAGGTTATAACATCACACATATCTAGAAAAAATAGATAATGTGGCAAGTAATTAATGAAGAAAGAGAGGCATGTAGTAATAGCCACCGCCATGTACATCGCGTGCCCACCATCATGGCCACGCGAGAGGAAGATCCCGTCGTCCACTGGCCGCTGGCAGGCTTTGCCCGGCGGCGTAAGCTAGCGGCGGCGAGGGGGAGACGTGGAGAAGGGAACGCTGGTGGCGGAGATTTGTTTCCCCATGTGCCGCCCATGCGGAGCGACCATGTCCCATACATATGCTGCCAAGTTACTCCCCCCCCCCCCCCACCCCCCGCGCAAGAAAAAAGTTTATATTTTTCTTCATAAATTGCAAGGCATTGAGCTAACGATCATCTTAGTTCTTTTTTTATGTCTACTAGCTTGATGATTTCTTTGTTTTCCAAAAAAGAAAAGCTTCTTTGTTTATGTTTAGTAGAAATTAATCACCCCTATAAGGGAAGTTTCAATACTACACCTTGGACTATATATTAATCATGACACCCAAGAAAAAATCTGTTTAATGGGGAAAGAGAGAGTTACCATAGGTATTAGCACCAAAATCAAGACAACTCATGCTCGTCTCAAGAGCTCTTTGATACAATAATAAGATACAATGCATTTGAGGAGTTTTATCTAAATAGATATTCAATGCATATGATATAGCTTAAAGTATAATGCATTGGGTGTGCTCTAATACAAACATATCAACCTAAGTACCCGTCCTCTCTCCTTCTTAAATGCATGATTGGCTTGATAGCTTCTTGTTGTAATGGGTTGCCCTGATTTAATCATCACGTTCTATATAAAAATGTTATCTTCGGCCTGCCCTCAACAGTCTAGTCTTGGTAAGTGTTAAGGCCTTTCGCAGTGTAGTTGAGCCATGCTACTAGAGGTAGTAATATACAATGTGATGTGATGAAAAGTTTACTAGATAGTTCCCTTGTTTATGGCTTCAATTTGTGCAAGTTACTTATTCCTAACAAGTCATCATATATAAGGAAATATCAGTTCACATACGCAAACCTCCTCTTTTATTTATCAATGATTATCACCTTAATTAAGAAAGTTAGAGAGATTTCAACAAGTGACTACATACGAAGCAAAATGAATGAATCTACACTCTAAAATAAGTCTACATACATCCGTATGTGGTGTCCATTTAAAATGCCTAGAAAGACAAATATTTGAGAACGGAGGAAGTAGTATATATATATATATATATATATATATATATATATATATATATATATATATATATATATATATATATATATATATATATATATATATATATATATAGCTAGCCCCCATACTAGGAATTCTTTGCCCTCTCCTTAAGCCACATCATCAAAATAAATATGGCCATTGGATGTACTAGCTTAGTCCGTAGTAGCCATCCCATCTAGACGCTGAGATGCGTTGCGCTAAGCAGCATGCAAGCATGCTGAAACTGAGGTTTGCATGCAATAACTGTCCCTTGCTACTACTCCACGGATGGTCTGATGGTGTGAGCTATGACGAATAAATATTTCGGGAGGAGATGGGCACGCCATGCATGCATGGCAAGGCAAGGTAGGCTACCAGCCACCTCTGGCCTCCTTTTCTTTTCTTTTAGGAGCACACCCTGGAGAAATGGATATGAGTGGTAACTTGGAAGGAGCAGGTATAGCAATATTAGCAAGGACGCATCGACAGCTTTCTGAAGGTGACAACACTTGGTCAGTTAAAAAAACATTTATTTTAAGATATAATTGTGCCATTTCTTTGTTTTGAAGGTTTGAACTTTGAAGTGACACTAGTAGAAAAGAGGGCTTTGGTCCAGGCCGGGTTAGCCCATTAGTCCCGGTTCAGTCCAGAACCGGGACCCATGGGGCATTAGTCCCGGTTCGTGAGCCCAGGGGGCCGGCCGGGCCACGTGGGCCATTTGTCTCGGTTCATCGGGACCTTTTAGTCCCGGTTGGTGCCACGAACCGGGACTAAAGGGTGTGATGCCCATTAGTACCGGTTTGTGGCACCAACCGGTACTAAAGGTTAGACCTTTAGTCCCGGTTCGAGCCACCAACCGGTACTAATGGGGTTTGAGGCATTAATACCGGTTCATGGCACGAACCGGTACTAAAGGTTCCATTTTCAAACTCTACCCCCCCCCCCATCGCCTTTTCTGTTTTTTTTAAAAAAATAAAATGATGGAAATGTCAAAAAGATAAAAGAAAATAAGTTTCCCATGTGATATGTGGTCTAGTTCTTGGAAAAATTTGCAAATGTGAATTTCGACTTTATTTGCAAAATCTCTCTGGAATTTGTAAAATGGGGATAACTTTTGCATACTAATTCGGATGAAAAAGTTTTTTATATGAAAAATCATCTACTCGAAAAGTGACATCCGAATTTAACCGGGGAAACCCCGTTAAACATTTTCAAAATTCTCAAAAACCTAACAGAAGAAAAGATACGGGGCTTTTAAGATCTGGAGGCAAAATAATTCATCAAATTTCAGTTTTTTTTTGAATTTTCGTTAAATCTGGTCAAACTATCGTCAAACTACTTATTCAAGAAGTATTAGTGTTACTAAATAATTATTCAAAAATATTAGTGTTAATAAATAATTATTTCTATTTTTTTGAATTTTGGTCAAATCTGGTCAAACTATGGTCAAACTGTGGTCAAACAATGGTCAAACTAATTATTCAAGAAATTTTAGTGTTACTAAATATTAGTGTTATTTTTTAGAACAATAGTTTCAAACTCAAACAGTGAAATGTGTGACTTCATGCTCAAGCTAAATTCCTGAGGTTAATAGGATTGACATCTTACTATTGTCAGGAAAATAACAAGTGCAGACTTGGAAACGAGGGAGAATAAAACCCCGGAAGTTAAGCGTGCTCAGGCTGGAGTAGTGAGAGGATGGGTGATTAGAGGTTAAATTGAGCAGTGATGAGGGGTGATTAGAGATGAGAGGTTAAAATAATTCAAAAATTTGAAAAAAAAATATTCCAAAAAAAATCAATTTTTTTTTGAAAAAATTCATAAAATTTTCTTTAGTACCGGTTGGTGTTACCAACCGGGACTAAAGGTGGACCTCCAGGCAGCGGCCACGTGGAGAGCCTTTAGTCCCGGTTCGTGTAAGAATCGGGACTAAAGGGGAAGGCTTTAGTAACGACCTTTTAGTCCCGGTTTCAGAACTGGGACTAAAGGCTCTTATGAACCGGGACAAATACCCCTTTTTCTACTAGTGTGATATTGCAAGGGCCCTTCCACCGTACTTCAATTAGCTGCATCCCGTATGCATTTTCCAAAATCACTCAAAACACATATTTGTAAAGGATGTTTGTACAGTTCATGCATGTTAGAGTTTTGCACAATTCTTGTTTTGTATAAATCCTGCAGCAACGCGCCGGGCATTTTTCTAGTTACTAAGGTGCACAAGTCCTTGCTAATGAACCCATGGCTGTCTACGGAGTAGTAGTATATAATCTAGAAAAGTACAAAGGTTCGATCATGACTATTTCTATGTACACCTCCTTGATTATATATTAAATTGATGGTGCCTTCTCTTAATTTAGACAACGTGCTATCTAAATTGTCTGCAATGACCAATCAAATTAGTCATGATGGGGAGTAACTTAGACTAGTAACATGCATATGTTACTAGTCTATGTTACTACCTCTCTATAGTGGATTGTAATATATGTGTGATGTCATGCAACACTTTCATTTATTAGGTTGTAAACTCATCTTGTCTTGGTATGTATGATGTTACTCATGCTATGACTACCCATAGTGGGAGTAATATAGGTGGTAATCTCACACATATCTAGGCAAAATAGATTATATGGCAAGTAATTAATGAAGAAAGAGAGGCAGGTGATAACATACTAATCAGACTGGCAACAGTGGGAGTAATTTCAAGAGTAATATCAGGTCCAACTCAGCAAATTTTCTTATGTAGCAATGAGTTAACGAGGAGAGAAGTAAATTGAGTAACTTAGCTAGTTACTCATTATATGAGTAACATCACACATACCAACACAAAATGAGCCGATAACCTAGTAAATGAAGCTTTGCATTGTACTACACATATGTTACTACCCACTATGAAGGTAGTAACATAGTCTAGAATTGTCTATATGTTACTACTGTAAGTTACTTTCCACTGTGACTGTTCTTACTCATAGTATGAGAAACATCACACATACCAAGACAAGAAGAGTCTACAACTTAATAAATAAAGTGTTGCATGACATCACACATATGTTACTACTCACTATGGAGGTAGTAACATAGACTAGTAATGGTCTAACTTACTCCCCACTGTGGCTACTCATACTATGAGTAACTAGCTATGTTACCAAATGCCTCTCTTTCTTACCGAAAAAGGGTTTCCCCCCGCTTTGTATTACAAAGCAACCAACACCGATACAGAGGAGTGCTCGGGCGAGAAGCACAACAAGCCCAAATGAAAGAGAAAGAAGAAAGAAGAAGAAAGAAATGCCAACGACGGCAGCTCGACAAAGCGCGGATGACCCGCCACCGCTGCGCCCTCCGAAATAGACCCACCACAGACCCAGGCTCCGACCCGCCGCGTACCAAGCAGCACCTCCAGCAAGGGATGCGACGTCGACGACGCTGCTGCCCGGACGTGTCCTAGGGTTTCCCCCGGCACGCGAAAGGAAGTGGGGGATGAATACATCCGACACCCTCCAAGAAGGGATGGTGGCAACCGCAGGTGTCACCGCATCGGAGCCGGAAGAGAGCCGGCAAGGGATTTCTCCCGCACTCCAAGCCCCACCGCCCAACCAGGCCGAAGCCAACCAGCCACCTCGCCGCCCACCAGCATGCGCCACCGCGGTCTTGACGCCACCCACGCCGCCTCACCGAGATCACCACCACGAGGCCAAGATGATGGAGAGAGACGCGCGACAGGAGCAGCAGCACCGGAGCCACGCGGGAGGGAACTACCTCCACCGCAGTCGTGCGGGAGGCCCGAGTCTCTGGCACCGTCGCGATCGCCGTCCGGACGCAGCAGCAGGGCATACCAGGCCACCCCTGGCCCGGCCAGGCCCGATTTGGGCCCGTAAAGCCCCGCCGACCATGCTGCAGTAGGGCGGCACCAGCGCCGCCAGCATCCACCCGCCCATCGCCGCTCCCTGCCTCCCGGAAGCCACACCGACGACCCTCCCCGCTGCCGGCCCACCCAGACCCAGATGGGGCCCGAAGGGCCCAGATCTGGGCCGAGCGGGCGCCGCCAGATCGCATCGCCGCGCCGCCCCGCCGCCAACAGCAGCGCCGCCGCCCAGAAGATCCCCCACCACCACGCCGGAGAGCACCGCCGCCGCGCCGGACCGCCGCCGCCTGGGAGCACCCCGCAGCGCCGCCCCGCCCCGCGTCGGAGCGACCCGCGAGGGGAAAGGCCAGAGGCCGCCGCCGCCAGCGCCGCCCGGGCCAGGCCCGGCCGGACGCCAGCAACGGCGGCAAGGAGAGAGGGGAGGGAGGGGCTCGGGGAGGAGGCGCTGGAGGCGCGACCGGTCGCCCGCGGGGGCGACGCGGCCGCGAGAGGAGGGGGGATGCTAATCTGTGAGCGAAAGATACATAAAGGTGTTATTGGGTTCTCCCTCTCTTTCTTCATTAATTATTTGTCACATTATCTATTTTGCCTAGTATACGTGATGTCATCATCTATGTTACTCTCGTTGTGGGTAGTCTGAAGGGTAGAGCAGCCACCTCCAAAGGTTGACTCGGAAATCGAGGAAACCTTTATATTAGAGACGATGAAATACATATTTTTAATTCCTCTACCCTGCCGACTGGAATGCATCCTTGAAGTGCGACTTTTAGGATGTATAGCATGACACAATTTGTCCATCTCCCATTCATGTATCAGGAATGCCATTATTATTAGAGATGTGCATATCCAAGGATTATACTGCGATCTAACGCTGGGTCATGGAGATTTAATAAAGGGACCTTAAACCAATCCATGTCGAGAAAACAACTTGGTCTGGTCTAGTCAGCAAGGCAATATACATTGATGGTGGTAGGAAGGTTCCCCTTCCCTTACCTCCCACCCAAAAAATAAAGAGCTGAAAATCTGACAACTCGATATGACCAAGCATCACTTTATTGCAGCCTATACAGTTTAGTGAAGAGTGGATAGAGTACTAACTGTATATTAGATTTAATGCATATAGCATGATAATGTTTTTTGAATTAAGAATGCAAAACTTTGTGGGCTATACAGAAGCAGCTTCAGATTTTTTCGGTAAGCTATGTTCTCTCTTATTTCTGGAAAAGAATCCACACCATGGCCATGTAATAATATGGTCTCGTTCTCGAGTGATATGATGCGCATGTTTCTCTTATATGGCATAAGAATGTCTTTAATTACACTGACAGATAATTATATATCAGAGTAATCCTACTAACCTAACTTTCCCTGCGAAAAAAGGCAACATAAAACTTAACTTTTTGTGTGCTACTTAGTACTCCCTCTGTTCCTAAATATTTGTCTTTTTAGAGATTTCAAATGGACTACCACATATGAATGTATATCGACATATTTTAGAGTGTAGATTTACTCATTTTGCTCCGTGTGTAGTCATTTATTGAAATCTTTAGAGAGGCAAATATTTAGGAACGGAGGGAGTAGTTAGTAACCTAGAGATGATACTTCTTAGTGTGCAAAGCTATATGTACCTGGTCTGCAAAGCACTGCGTACTTCCTCCATCTTGAAAACGTGCAAGTTTTTCATCTTGACCCATGCATAATATAAGGTGTCTGTACAGATTTATTAACTGCGCTCTTTGTTTGTACCCATATACATCTGTATTTCAATATTATTTAAATTTATTTAGAAGCCACCTGTATGGTACTCTCTCTCTCTCTCTCTCTCTCTCTCTCTCTCTCTCTCTCTCTCTCTCTCTCTCTCTCTCTCTCTCTCTCTCGGTTTTATAAGTCTCTTAATTAGCATTCCCACTCAAAAAAAAATTGCCAGATAATTTGCAGTATATACAAGTTTGGTTGGGTGTATGCATCATGCTGTTTGCACACCTCACATGCATGTGTCGGCATGGTCAACTGCATACACGTCAGATGATTGCAATTATTTATACGAATACACATATATATATACATCGAAGGATTATCTGTAAACTTATCTTCCTCCAGAAATCTCCTAGCTTAGCTCCTTATTTCCTAGGGTTCTTTTGGCAAAAGTCCATGGATAAGGATTGTTTCCAAGGCTTTGTAAGGATGCTTTGACTGATCGGATGTTTAGATACAACCATTTCAATGCTCCCTCTCTTTCGATTTATTAGTTTTGTTTATTACTAGGTAAAAATTTCAAGCAATGAAATACGAGTTGTGTGCCACAAAATAATTACATATCAATTATTTGTTGCTGAAAAAATTAAAAATAAAAAAATGAGGTGGAGGGCTTGCATCTGTGTGATGCTGTGGGTGGCTTGGAAATGAGATCACTTAGATATACATAGGATATATCATTAAATTTGTGTTTGCAAGATCCCTAAAAAAATTGTATTTGCAAGAAGTTTCGATAGTATACTTTGTGTGACATATACTTGTATTTTATTGGTTAAATTGACGATCTAAAAATACAGGTAATACTTATAAACCAGAAAGTCGGGACTAGGAATACAATCTATGGGATCAACGCCTTCATCAATAGGAACTCCTTTGCAAGATGAGAGGCTCTTTCAGTTGTGTAGCTGGAGGGAGACGAGAAGATCAAAGCGCCCAATGAAAGTACAGCGCAACATTTCAACATCGAACTTATTTATTTATATGAAAGGCATTGCCAATACAAAGCAACAACCCAAGAGTCTTACAACAAGTATCAAGTCTTTCAAGTCTTCAAAATTATACTACAACACCTTCATTTCTTGTTGCCATAGTATATTGGTCAGGACGTTTGGTACCAAGTAGCTAGCTGCTTGTCGCCTCTATATAAACCATGCCATCCTTCAAGCTCAGAGCACACTGCAATTTGCAAGCACAGAAGCAATACTTGATCCCCAACAAGATCGACTAGCTAACTAAGAAGATGGCCCTTGGCAAGGTGACTCGATCAGTTTTCGTCTTGTTGTTCCTCTTGTTCTTGTTCTTCTTAGCATGTTGCTAAAATTCAAGCTTTTGATTTTCGTCTGGCAGGCGGCTGCGAGTTGGCGCTCCTGGATCACGGGCGATACCACTTTGGTAACTAGATTAAGCCGAAGCTCACCTCTTTCCATGTTTAATTTCCATGAGCCAACATATTACGCGTATTTTCTGCCGTACCTAAATTAACCTGGCTAGCTGCATCCTTGCATATGCATGTTCAGGTGAAGGTGCAAGCGTTCACGGCAAACAGCGGGTATCCATGTGAGAAGACGCATAACATGTTTCCGGTGATGGTGCGGGTCACGGCACTGGACGAGGTGGGAGGCTCCAAGCCGCAGCGGCACGTTGGTGTTGATATCGTGGCTGTACTAGACATCAGCGGGAGCATGTTCGGGGACAAGCTGGAGCAGATGAAGCAGGCCATGACAAACGTCATTGACAAGCTCGGCAACGACGACCGGCTCTCCATCGTATCCTTTGAGTCCAATGTGTACCGCCTCATGGAGCTCACATACATGTCTGAGCAAGGCCGGAGAGCCGCTCGGGACAAGATCAATGAGCTCTTCACCAAAGGTGGCACCAACATGGGCCCGGCTCTGCACGAGGGAGCTCAGGTAATCCCTTGACTTGGTGAATCTGGATGGATATTGGTGTGGTGGGCTAGCAGCATGTACATTGAACTTTTTGACAAAGGAAATTTTATTCATTTTATCGACTCAAGAAGATGCAGTTACAAAGAATTCATACCAGGCCAGACGATCACACACACAATGATTTTTAAGCAACTTACATGATCTTGCAAATTAATCAAAACTATTTTAATATTTTCAGCGATCATAGTTAAGTAAGTTGCTTGTAGAACCATGGTTGTTAGCTATGAAACACTCGAGAAATTTATGTTGTGAAAGACTTGGGTACTATTTTAGACCCCAAAATGTGATGATAATAATACATGTACAAGATTTCATGTATGGAGGTTTTGTACTTATAAATTGAACATTAATTACTAAGTACTTTTACAAACTATATTTCTCGTCTTTTGTATCTCATACACTTTTCAAGATAACACATAGGCATATTAAGTAAACATACAAATTAAATAATTATATTTGAACATTTCTGTGGTACGTGTATCAAATACAAAATATACTCATTAATGAAGAAGTTTGCACATCTCCATGCATGTGGCACGTAAGGGCAACCCCAATGCAGTACTACTATATCTAATGTCATTAAATCGATGTTTAAATATAATAGCCTCAATGAACTCACTTGCTTTACACGTCTCCATGCATGTGTTTAAACATATAGCACATATGGAAGACTTATTGAAAAGAGGGCACTAAACCTACGAAACCTACTTGCTTTTCATCTTGCTATTCTTACTGTACATACCCCCAGTGTATTCTTAATCAAGTGCCTGCTAAGATTAGATTTAAGCGGTGTGTCTTAAAATTTTCACCTATTTGTTCTATCAATGATCGATCAGTGCTACATACATATAGGATTTCCCTGCAAATAGAACGTCGGTTTTATAAGCATGGAAAATCGAATGTCTGAGGTGAATTATGTAGCGAACGATTGTAATAACACTTTTACTTAATTAATATATGAGGTTGGTTAAAAAAAATCAAACGGCCGAAGTGGCAAATTATATTGTCGCGAGGATGACAATTTTCTTTAACAAGCATGGCAAATCCTTGCCATGTTCAGTTTTTTGCCAGGAATTGTCATACTTGTTATAGGAAATTGTCATCCTCACGACAACATAATTTGCCTAAAACCTGTTCGATTTGCCATGCTCAAAAATCTAATGTCGGATTTAGTATTTCTGTACATATATATAGCCATGATTTTTTTTTTCGAACGAATTCTTCCGTCCATAATTTTTTCCTGTTGTTATGCTAGGTTTTGCGGGGGCGCCAAACTCAGGAGATGAGCAGCCGTGTAGGTTGCATCGTGTTCCTGTCGGATGGTTTGGACGATGGTATCTTCAAGGAAACTATTAGCCCTGATTTCCCAGTGCACACCTTTGGCTTGGGCGACGACCACGACCCTCATGCCTTGAAGTACATCGCCGACCAGACCTCGGGCACCTACTCCTTCGTCAACAAGGACCCCAAGAAGATTAACTACGCCTTCCAGCTATTCATTGCTGGCATCACGTCCGTCGCCGCCACGTCCGTCGAGATCACCCTCGGGACTCCTTATGGTGTCCTCATATCGTCCATCGCGTCTGGAGGCTACCCCAACAAAACTGGCGCCGACGGGCGGTCTGGCACCGTGCACATCAACAACATGTACGCCGGTGACAAGAAGAACTTCATCGTCTACCTGGTGCTGCCAGCCACAAAGGAGGGCAAGCAAACGGTCCTGACCATTGGTGGCCAGTACCATGGCCTCAGTGCCGTGAGCAAGCAGCTGGCCGACATTGACGTGTCTGTCATGCGACCACTTGATAAATACTCCAGCAAACTATCCGAGGACCATGATGTGGCACAAGAGCTCGCACGGGTGAAACGGCTGAATGAAATCCGCTCAGCTTATGAGGCAGAAGAGCTCGCACGGATCAATCAGCTCAAGGCCAATGGTTCACTTTCTCCTCAACAGCAACAAGCCTATCTTGCTAGTCTTGCTAGCAGGATGAAAACATTATTGGACACTTTCCAAAATGTGCCAGCCTTCAAGGAGGATTATCAGAAGATGGTGCCGGCAGACATCCGCAACACCGAACAGTACAAGAAATCAGGGCTCCCTTACATGTTGTCATGGCTATCTTCGAACAATTGGCAGCGTGCAACCACCATGGACGATCTCTTCAATGCTCATTTCCTGACCCCGGGCCAAAAAGATGTCCAGGACGCCAGCAAGGCTGCCGATGCCTCTGCAGCCGCTGCCGCTGCTAATCCTGCTGCTTCTCCTTCTCCTACTACTAGATGGGGAAAGATCATCGCAAGGGCAAAGAGCAACCCCTGCTCTTGCTTGCTACCGAGTGTTGCTGTGGCACTTGCACTGGCCTCGCTCTTTCTAGCGATGCTCTACTCTGCAGTCGAGGGAAGCTCCAAGCCGGCGATGAACTTAGGCCCGCTGCAGTATCCCATTCTCACAGACAGCAACTATGCTGCATGGGCCATCAAGATGGAGGCATACATGCGTGCTCAAGGAGTTTGGGACGCGGTGGTAGCCAAAGATCATCCCAAAGTTTCTGCGAGAAACAACCAAATGGCATTAGCCGCCATTTACCAAGCTATCCCGGAGGGGACGTTGTTCCTCCTATCCCAAAAGAATACAGCCAAGTCGGCGTGGGAGGCGCTCAAGACCATGCACATCGGAGACCAGCGCCTGAGGGATGCCAAGCTGCAAACCCTCAAGCTGGAGTTTGAGGGGTTGCGCATGAAGGAGACGGAGTCCACCGACGACTTCGCCGTCCGGCTGACGACGGTCGTCAACAAGATCCACGCACTCGGTGAACGCATCGAGGAGCCATACACCGTCAAGAAGTTCCTCCGCGCCGTCCCCAACAAGTACCTCCAGATTGCTTCAACCATCGAGCAGTTTGGCGACCTCAACACCATGACACTCCAGGAGGTTATTGGGCGGCTCAAGGTGCATGAGGAGCGCCTAGGACGACTTGGTGCTACCGAGAAGGAGAATGAGTTGTTGACACGCGCTGAGTGGATAGCAAGGGAAGAGGCCGACCATCTCAGCCGTGATGCAACCAAGGTATATGCTTCAGTTGCCAAGATCCTCCTTCGTGATGCCGAGAAGGAGAATGAGTTGTTGACGCATGCTGAGTGGAAAGCGAGGGAAGTGGTTGATCAGCTCAACCATGATGCACCCAAGGTATATGCTTCAGTTGCCAAGATACTCCTCGGCAGGAGCGGGGGAGGCTATGGCGGTGACACACACCGGGTAAGCGCTTCCATTGCTAAGATTTTGGACACTTTGTTTACAAGTGCCGCGAGGAAGGAAAGGGAGGTGAAATCCCTAATCGCCGAAGCTCATGGTGACAATGAAGCAACTCTTCGCCTCTGATGATATCCCGAGAATAAAGGTCAAGACAATGGATAATTGTAAGCGTTTACCTGGTAAACTGGTGTGATGTTTTATTATCTGGTGTTGTGTGTGAGTGTGTGAGTGTTGTTGGTGGCCAGACCACTCTCTTTTTTGGTACAGTTTCGACCCTACTTTAATGCAATAGTTGTTCTCGTGAAAAATGTATAATCAGTTTGCTTCATGGACAGCTGGGAATAAAAAAAGAAGGAAATATATAAAATGATCAACGCAGTACTCTAGCTAGATATAGTTTTTTTTTCAGAATGAGATATTACTTAGCAACACGACCATCTTAGATAAAGGCTTCAATTTTTATTTTTATTTTGAGAACTGGATAAAGGCTACATGATACCATTGCTAAACCAACATACATTTTTTTTGAGACAAGCTAAACCAACATGCATTCTCTCAAGAGGACATAAAAAAAAGGAAATGAACATTTTTACATGGACTTCAAACTTATTTGGTCCTACCTCAGCCCAGTTCAGAGCTTAGGATAACTCTTCTGGAGACAACAAGGCCCGGTTATGGGGGCACTGCTATACCTCGCTAGGGTTATTGATCCTAAAAAAACCCGCTTGAGCTATTTAACGCTCTCTGCGTCAAACTTTTGGGGATTTTTGCTAGGAAAGGGAGTGAGTGAACGTGGCTTCAGCTATCCCATTTTAGCTGTCCGGCTTTGGGAACCACTCGGAAGGATTCGTTTCGGTTTTTACTGGGTTTTTTTCTTTGTTTTGCTGTTCTTTAACCTGTTTTCTAGCATGTTTTTCTTTTATGGTCTTTATTGTTTTCTTTTTCAAGAACTTCCCCTTTTTTTCAATGTTCACAATTTCAAAAACTCTTGGTGTTTCGAATATTTGCTTTAACTTTCGAAAAGTGTTCACAAATTTGAAGAATTTTTATATTTCTAAATATTGATCAAGAGTTTCAAAATTTCACAAAATGTTTCTGTTTTCAAATTTTGTTAACAAAATCACAAAATGCTATTGAACTTTTTTGAAAATGTTATAGAATTTTCTATGAAATGTTTATGATTTGAGAAAAATGCTCCCAATTTTAAAAATAACTAGAATTTAGAAAATCATGCTTCGAAAAATGCAAAATTTTAAAATACGAGCAAGTTTGAAGCATTTTCCAGCTTAATTTCCTCATATGGCTATGCGTTTGAAATGAAATTGACTGGACTTGTGCGGATGTGTTGGGGATATGGTCGAATGACCGGCTCCCGTATCCGTGTTCGTGGGCTGGTATGAACCTATCCACGAACAAACAATGTGTTTGTTTTTAGGGTCTGACTTAGGGCTAGAATTCAAGCCGAGTCAAGCCAGCTCGGCTCAACTCGTTAGAGCTCGTTAAGATAACAAGTTAGCTCGGCTCGACTCGTTAACATAACAAGCTAAGATGCAAATTCGGTTTAACTTGTGTAACTCGCGAGCTAGCTCATTGAACTCGTTAAACTTGTTATAAACATGAACAAAAAGGTACATGTATTATGATTTTTTTTTTCCAAAAAAAAGCTATACATTTTATGCATGCAATTGATCAACAAAAGCATATTAGTAGCCACATATTATTCTTCACAAATCACAATAGTCAATAATTTAAACTAGAGGGGCACTTAGTGCACTCTAAAAATGATAATAGTTGACAAAAATGTTGGTATTTATACCATGCCCATTCTAATAAAAGAGCTTAATGAGATAAACGAGTAGCTTGTTATGTCTGCTCTTTTAACTCATTTTGTTAACGAGCTAAGACTGAAACTCGGCTCGCCTCATTAGTCAACGAGTTCAAGTCGAACCGAGCTGAGTCACGAACACAATAATATGTGGCTGCTCTTTTACACATTGTTCATCACCCTTTACACATTAGCTCATGATTTTTGAGTTTTTATTTCAGTCCAAGGTCTGAGTTGGAGATCTAAGAGTATCTACAGCCTGATGTCTTGAACCGGCCTCAAACCCACATGTGTCTTTTTTGAATAACTTGAATTACTTACCACATGTGTCATCTGAATCAAAAATGTTAACCATGTATCAAAAATGTGTTCATCATATATTAAATTTATTTCATCATATAATAAAAATTATCAACTTATATTAAAACATGTACTTAATAAATGTTTATAGTTTATCTTAAAATGTTTCACATTAATAAAAATCATTTTATTAATTATAAAATAATTTAAAGAATGTTCAATGTGTGTGTGTTGAAAATGTGAATCGTACATTTGAAAATGTTCAAGGTTATTAAATAAGTTCACTATGTACTATAAAAAATTTCAACATGTATTTTAGAAAGTTTAGATGTATATCGAATTTTCAACATGCTTTAAAAAGTTCAAAAAATTTAACTATATATAATTGTACGACATTATTCAAAATATTTAATTAAATAATGATCTTTTTCAATACACATAATTTTTTTTAAAACATAATGACCATTTTTAAACGCACTAAACATTTTCTGAAATATATAATGAGCATTTTTAGAAAGCAACATGCTGTACATTTTCTTATACATGACAAAAATCAGTTAAATACGCAATGGTTATTATTTATGAAAACATGATGTTTTTTTTGTAATACACAAGGAATGATTTAATACAATATGAACAATGCGTAAAGGGTGATGAACACAAAAGTAACAGATAGAAGAAAAAAGAAATGGATGAAAAATGAAAACAGAAACTTGCAACAAGGAAGAAAAAGAAACAAAGGAGAAAGGTGAAAATAACAAAAATAACAAAAATAGATAAATCAAAAAAAAAGGTTGCACATACCTACCACGGGAAGATAGGCAGAAACCAAAAAATTAGCTAGCTGGGTTGCGGCTTGCGATCAACCATGTGAAGGTGAGAGCTATGTGCACCGCAGTAAGTGATGTTTCAAGGTCAAGTGCGATGCAATGGAGAGCACCAGACTGGGGAGTGGCAAAGGTCCAGGTCGATGGCGAACTAGCAAGGAAGGGAAGGAGCTGGGCAATTGCGACAATGTGTCGCGATCATTCAAGGGATTATTTTTTGGGTTCTTCAGCTATTGTTTTCAATGACATATCAGAACTAGCGACGTTGGAGGCACTGGCTTGCCGGGAAGCTTTGGCACTAGCTCTTGATCTATCGCTAGACCGCATCATTATTGCATGTGATTGCAAAGCAGTTGTCATGGAGATAAAAAAAAGTACAGAAGGAAGGTAGAGTGCTATCATTAAGGAGATTCGTGCTCGAGCGAGAGATTTTACTAGCTGTGAGTTTATTGTTGAAGGACGTAGTATGAACTATGATTCCCACATTTAGCTAAGTTTTGTTCCTTTTATAGATGAGGATTGCCATTTGTGGATGGGATTACCCCACGACCCATTTGAGTAGCCACATATTATTCTTCACAAATCACAACAATCAATAATTTAAACTAGAGGGACACTCAGTGCACTCTAAAAATGACAATAGTCGACAAAAAATGTGGGTGTTTATATCATGCCCATTCTAATTAACTAGCTTAATGAGTTAAACAAGTAGCTTGCTAGCTCAGCTCTTTTGACTCATTTTATTTACGAGCTAAGATTGTAACTCGGTTCAACTCATTAGTCAACGAGTTCGCGAGCCGAGCCGAGTCACGAACTACTCGTTTAGCTCACGAGTTTTGAGTTTTTATTTCAACCATAGGTCTGAGTTGGACATCTAAGAGCATCTACATCCGAGCGCCTCAAACCGGTCTCAACCACCAGGGTATATTTTTGAATAGTTTGAGTTGCTTACCACATGTGTTATTTGTATCAAAAAAGTTAACCATGTATCAAAAATGTGTTCATCTTATATTAAAAAATGTTCATCATATAATTAAAATAGTGACCAACTTGTATTAACATATATATATTCAAATGTGTAATATAGGTTTATAGTATAGTTTAAAATGTTTCACATTAATTAAAAATATTATAATGGATTATAAAATAATTTAAAGAATGCACAGTGTGTATGTAGAAAATGTTAATCATGTAAGTAAAATGTTCGACATTATTCAAAAATTTCTCTATGTATTATAAAAAAATTCAACATGCATTTTGAAATGTTTAGATTTATTTTAAAACTAACTATATATAATTGTACGACATGTATTCAAACTATTTAATCAAATAATGATCATTTTGAGAAATACACTGAACATTTTCCGAAATATATAATGACATTTTTTAAAACACCCTGGACATTTTTTGAAATATATAATGACCATTTATAAAAAGCAACATCGTGAAAATTTTCTTATACGTTACAAAAATCTGTTAAATATGCAATGGTTATTTTTAATGACTACATGATGTATTTGTTTGAAATACACAATGAATGATTTAATACAATATGAGCAATGCTTAAAAGGCTGGTGAACACAAAAGTAACAAATGGAAGAAAAAAAGCAATGGATGAAAACAAAAAACATAAACTTGAAACGAGGAAGAAAAATAAAACAAACAAGAAAGGAGAAAAAAAATGAAAAAAAACAAAAACAAAAACAAAGATAACGAAGTAAAAAACAAGACTACACGTACGTAGCATGGGCAGACAACGAAAAACAAAATAAAATCGCTACATGTATGGACTAGCCCAAATGACGCTGGCGTGTAATTCGTCCACGGACGGGATTGAGTTGCTTGCCTAGCACAATGTGTCACCTCTAGTTAACATATACCCCTAAAAAACTTTAGTTAATAGTATAATTATTTAATTCTGCAGGGAGATTTAGTAGTATATTTGATCCCTACCACAATGTTTTGTCTTCATTATTTATTTTTGCACAGTTTTCATATTCCATTTCTACTTTCTCATTTTCTAAACCCAGTTTTTAAGAATGATCACAGCTAGATAAACTTTTTTCTGTAGAGAATATTTACAGAAAAAAACACACAAACTTTTTTTCGTCCGGAACGGAACGCCAACCGACTTCATGTGTCTGTTCGGCTGGCTTGTTTTAGGAAAAATGTGCACATGTTTTAAAAATTAATTTTATAGCTAAATAGAAAATAAAATCTAACGCAAAAAAAATGTTTACACATGCCAAAACAAAGTGTTCACATACATATAAAACATGTTACTGTATTATTTTCTGTTATATAATTGGAACTATATTAATATTTTATTTTACTACCTTGTAGAAAATATTCGGTGTGTAATTATAAAATATTAACCATATATTGAACATTTGTTCATCATATACTAAAACCATGTTCATCCTATAATAAAAAATGTCAAACAAGTATTGAAATATATATTCAAATGTGTAATGAATAAATGTTTATAATATATTTTAAAGTAATTCACATTATTCAATAGTATTTTCATTCATTATAAAATAAGTACATAAAAATGTTAATCGTGTATTTATAAATGTCATGCATTATCTTAGAAAACTATCTATTACGACAATGTTCAACATGTATTTTTAAAAGTTATGATGTATATCTGAATTTTATTATGTATTCAAAATGTTTATAATATATAACTTTAAGTAATTACATGACATGTGTTTCAAAATATTTAATTAAATAATAACCATGTTTCGAAATAAAATATATAATGACCTTTTTTTAAAACACACTAAACATTTTTGGAAATATATATTGGCCATTTTTAAAATCAACATGGTGAACATATTCTTATACGTGACAAAATCTGTTAAATACACAATGAATGTTTTAACGAATAAAAACAAGACTGGACATACATAGCACGGGCAAACATGCACACAAAGTAAAACTATTTCCTCCTTCCCTATGTATAAGTCTTTTGAGAGATTTAATATGGACTACATAAGGAGCAGAATGGATGAATCTACACTTTAATTATGTCTAAATACATCCGTGTGTAGTCCATATAAAAATCTCTAAAAAGACTTATATTCAGAAACGGATGGAGTAACTGGTATGTAGAAGCCTGAAAAATTGCTAATTGGGCAGCCCAGCGATCAACCACGTCAAGCTATGTGCATCTCGCAGTAAGTGATATTTACCCTTTGCATCGGTTTTGTACCACTCGCTCGATCGATTGGAAATTCTACAACCAAAAAGTAACTATAATGATAGTCCCATTCATTATGGTGGTGGTGGTGGTGGAGGGGGGGGGGGGTATCTTTCATTTTCTCCTACTATTTTTCGTCCATTTTTCTTTTTCCCTTTTATGAGGATAAAAACGTGATGATTGTTTTAAAAGTGAATGACTATAAATCTAGTTATGCATGAACATATTATTGGAAAATTCTCAAACTAAAAAAACATGAATATTTTTTGAATGTATGAATGTATTTTTCAAACACATTATTTTTTGTTACATGAATATATTTTTTAAACTTGAATTGCGTTTTTTTTCAATTTCACAAATATTTATTTTTGAAACTAAATTCAGAATAGAAATATATTTATCCTAAATTAAAATATATATACAAATTTAAATGTTTCGTACCTATGGTAAGCCCATACAGGAGCCCTTGTGCGACTTAGAGTCTATTTCATGCAATGAGCATACATGGGCACACCCTTGTTAGCCCTTTTTTGTACTTTTCATATGGAGAATCATGCCTTTTTCTTAGATGTTCGTTGTACTTCCATGATTAAAAAATTTCCCCTAATGGCAAGCAGTTGTGTACCAGAGAACAAATTGGTCAGAAAGTTCCACTCGTGATTCGCTGATCAACTGAACACACATACATTTACAAAAACTGAACACACATACGAGTAATTGCCTTGTCTGTTTAATTACTCACCAATCAATCAGCAGTTCACATATATTGCTATCTCTACTTTCTACTACTTAGAAAAAGAATAGTATTCCTTTTCCTGTAAGGCGGAACTTCATCCAATCTCTCATTCTTTTACTAAGCATCATTTCTTGCAATCTGATTTAATTGTCCCACATTTTATTGATTTACCGAATAAACATATTTTTTTGGTAAGCCGATAAATGATTATAAAATAAAATCCTAAAGCATGGGCAGGTAAATTATGTGCGCGTAAATCACGGGCAGGATTTGGTAACATTCATTTACACAATCACACTAATATGAATTACTAAATCACGTACTAAAATACTAGAATATTTATACCCCGTTGTAACGCACGGATAATTAACTATTACGTAACGAAAACAGACACTAAAATTAAAGAAACAAATAAACAAATCATGGTTCAAGTCTCTGTCTCAGCCAAATTGGCATTGACACAATGTTCAAGGTCCAACACACAGTTGTTTTATCCGTTTCTTGAGCCGTGGTTTCAATCCTCATTTAAAAATCACGTGTGGTGTCTATATATGACCTCAATTGCTTCTAGAATTTCAATCGAGGTCTGGCCCTTGTTGTACCTTGTCCTCCATTATTACACCAACCATGCCTGAAATCTCTCCGTCAGCAAGAAAAGACATGCAAGTCCTTGTTCGCAACATCTCTCTTAAGTGATATGGTAGCGTCTGATGCTCTTTTCCATGTCGATCGTGTACCATTTTCCTCCAAGCTGGTAAACCATTTTGATGTGGCTTTGCAACCCCAGCAGTTTTCCCAAAAGATATAGCCTATATTGAATTCATGCTCCAGCCAGTTGCTTCAAAAGTCCGAACTGATGGAGAGAAGTGTGCAATATATTTCAACACTCTCCCTCACCTCTAGGCTTATTTAGGGCACAAACTCTTTTTTTTAATACACGTTGGCAGGGTCTTGAACTCAAAACCTCTTAGCTCTGATACCATATTGAATTCATACACCAGCCAGTTGCTCTAAAAGTCCGAACTGATGGAGAGACGTGGGCAATATATTTCAATAGCCTAGTTGTCTTTCTCATGCCATGGAAATGGTCAGAGAAAGGATTGCAGCATCGTTGAATTAATGGCGTTCTTCTGGTCTGTAACTAACTTCGGTCAGTGTGCTTCTGGCAGTTGAACTGCACATGTGATTCACATATCCCAGAACCTGCACTGCAGTTGCTAGGCCGATCAACTGCAGGAGTAGAACCCCCTCATTAGTGCTTCAAATATATATAGTCCTCTGCATGTGATACAAAGTGAACAACACAAACACAAACACAAGAAGTGTCAAACAACGGAAAGTCCAAGTCTTGGTCGACACAAAATCACATGTCCAGGCCTCACACGGTCAGTGTCAACTGTCATGGTAATCAATCAATCCACGACAGAGAGGAAACAAGATTCATGGAGAGAGAATACACACGCATGCATGTGATGACCCCATGGGATAGGAAGATGAAGACTGCTGCAGATCTCTTGCATACAAAGTGGTGTTTTCTTTTTCTCTTCTATATCTACTTCTCTTATCCAAAACTGGTGGCGACCCGCGAGAACAGAGTTGCGGTCCAAATATATGGAAAATAAAACTGAAGAATGGACACACCCAAACTGTCTTTTCTTTTTCTTTTGCCTTTCCTTTTTTGAGAAAAGGCTGCTACATGTTCATACGAAATACGGTCTACAACACCACACATAGATCCAAGCAAGGCAAAGCGAGAAGAACATTTGTCCCGGTACAATTGCATAAAGGACCCCAAAACAAAAAAATAAAACAACCAAGTCCTTGGAGGTCCCTCTACACAGAAAAGCAACCGTCAACCGCCATCGACAAAATATCGCTGGAGGGAAGGGACATGAAGATCAAACACACCCGAATGTGAAGGGGCAACAGAATGGCTAAATTTTGTGTTTTGACCCTTTTTCGAAACTTGATCGAGATCTGACCCTGTGTTGCAAAAATTTCAGGATTTGATGCTTTTCTTACCGCCAGGGATCCATGGCGGTAAGGTGTAACAGCCTACCGCTAGAGACCTTGGCGGTAGGAGACACCCCTACCGCCAAACAGGCTGGCGGTAACCTGTACAACCCTACTATCAAGGTGCCCGGCGGTAGGTGTGAGCATGTACTGTGTTTCATACTTAAGAAAAGTTTGCGGTAGAGCGTGCAACCCTACCGCCAAGGACCTTGGCGGTAGCCTGTTAACCTACCGCCATGGACCCTGTTGGTAAGAAAAGGGTCATATCTCGAAATTTTTGCAAGGCAGGATCAAGTTTCGAAAAAGTGTCGAAACACGAAAATTAGCCCAACGGAGTTGCTTTGTGAGCTGAAGAAGAACAAGCCCACCATAAACGGCAGACGGATTTCCAATGTGGCACGTCAGTTGGGGATGGCCCCACAAACTTCAGCTTCCCCGTCTTCACCTTTTCTTTTTCGGAGTAAGGGAGGCACACACAAACAGCCACACACAAGCTAGCACAAAGAAAAACCCATGCAACTTGGAACGAGTAGGCTGGCGAAAGGAAAATTAGTGCCAAGCCGTAACCACAAGCCCAAGTATAAATAAATATTACAATGTTTTCATTCAAATTTGGACACGCAATGCTTCACCCATTTGAAAAGGTTTGAGGGCAAACAAACGCTATGTGGCACATGATTTCAAATTCTAATTCGATAAACATCGGATGACGCGCCTTGATAGCTACAGGCGTGTGTTGTTTTTTGCCGGGTTTCTTAGTTAACTGCGTCTTTGTATGATTTTTCTGTTTGGTTTCCCTCGTTAACTGGATAAACTCTCTTTTTCGACTACTAGTCCACCCAGCTGTGGATAAATCTTTGATCAAAATCAGCTATTCGGCTTGAGAATCGCGCCATCATATCTTTGTCGTCTTTGTTTCTTGAGCTATGTTTTTGGGAGTTTGTTTCCATTGTCGTGGCATCGTGGATACATGCCATGTCCATGTCGCCGATTGTTTCCAAAGTTTCTCCAACCGTCAATAGGGACCGGTTGGCGCCGGGTTACGACACATGCCTATTTGTTTGATGTACCTTTGTCCATGCCCGAGCTTGAAACCTCTCTGTCAGCCATGGAAAAACATAACCAGAGAATGTCCTTGTCTGGACCATCTCTCACACCACACCAGGAGCATCTGGCGGCCACTTCTCTGACGTCTTTGATGCCCTCCATGTTAGATTTTTTTTGGTCTACCCCCTAATTCCTCTGCGCTTATCCGTGGTGCCGCTCACAATTCACGTATCTGAGGCTAGGGGGTAGGGACCTTCTTATATTGTCTTTCCAAAGAGTCCGCCTCTTATAAAGATATAAGATTCCTAGTCTTTTCCACTAGTTTCCGGGATAGAGTCCAGATCAAATTACCAACCACGATCATATTTGTCTGTTTAACGGATTCTACCCATTTTGTCCCCGGAGCACGCGCTTGTGAGCAACGCGCCATAATAGAGTGTAAATTCCTCTAATTATGTAGATCAACATTAGGGCTGTAATCTAACTATACGATCTAGCTCCTTCCAATTATCAGTGTACCCGGGTAGTCTTTCCAATATAAATAGTATATTGTATTCCACTGATAATTGACCAGCTTCCTTAAGCATACAACTTAAGTATGTTCCAACAAGTGATAATTCCATGCTAAACATGTAAAGCAATTCCATGTACAAATACATGTATAATTCCATAATGAGGTATTCTGAATATTTAACAATTCCAGGTAATTTGAATATAGTTGCAGGACACATAATTCCAACATCTCCCACTTGTCCAAAATGATCATTCAAATATTCGTAAACCCATAGCCTTAACATGCTTGCCAAATACCTCCTGACTAAAAGACTTAGTCAAGGGATCAACAATCATATTAACACTACGTTGGAAACCCACAAATATATATACGGTGATATTTCCCTTCAATATGTTTCCTTGCTGTGACACTTAAGATCACTAGAGACCTTTAGTTTCCGCCTAATTATTCCAGCATAGCTGTCTTTGGCACCTCGAATATTATTTTCTCGAGTGTAATTCCACCTTTATAGGCACCTTGAGTATTTTGTTTCCTCAAGTGAAATTCTGCATCAATTATTTTCCATCACATATATAATAATATGATTAATTCCGCGTCGAGTCAAGTATAAGATAACCATGTTGAATAAAATTTGAAAACCACATAAATATCAAATCCAATAAGTAAATGAAGTTCCATGATTAACCATGTTAGAAATTCCTGACTTCGATCAGTGAACCTGCACCATATTAGTACTACAGAAAAATATGAATATGCGCACCTGGACTTATTTCTCATCTTGTAGACCTCATCAATGTGTTTACCTTTAATATAAATTTAAGAACAAGTGACAGGTTGTGATGCACTTTCCACAATCTTATATGATGTGTGAGATTCCCTTAACTGCTCATCTTTCCTTCCACTGCCTGAATGGAGCATAAATTCCGGTAGCTAAGGTATGATAATATAATGAAGATACATACGAACTCCAGTACCATTTATTATTCCATTTTTCCTCAGTAGTTCAAATATAATTCCTGACCGAGTATGATTCCCTTTATCAAAGGTATTTTAACACATTTGCAATTTTCCATAGAGAAACACTTCAAAGTATTTTCTATGTATTTCCACTCGTAAAATTAAATAGGATTTTCAAATGTTCCTTTCATATGAAAGTTAAAACATGACCAAGTTTTGTAGATGACTGCCTTGATTCCTTTAGAAAACCATATGACCTGCTATTCCATTGATGTGAAGGTTCTTATATGACCATACATTAATACACTCAATTAGCAAACCATGTCTTTAGTTCCTCTTTCCCAAAATTCCAGGGGAGAGAGTTTCCACAAAGTATATTTCCCTTTATGTGAAGAATTGAATAACAAGAGTGACATTATAATATTCCAGTGAGCCAAATTTCCTTACAAAATATAAAAACACTTCCAGACAAATAGGCTTGCGATTATTTGGTATGATATTAAGTTCCCAAACTATGCTCTTCCTCATCTGAGTTTATTCCTTCCCGCAATTCTTCCACCCATAGTTGACATTGATGAAAAAAAAGCTTTCTTAAGAGAATTTAGTGATTCCTCTAAAATTTAGAGTGACATCCCCCAATAACACATAATAATTATCCAGACGTCCAAGCTAATTCCTCACACTTATCCTAAGCATGTTAGTATTGGGAGTTTCACTGCTTGTAGTTTCCTTTGGGGTCAAGATTATTCCAGTATGATTGTTAATATTTCCACCCTTGATCATAAAAATAATTGTTTTCCTACTTTCCACCAGTTTTCCTTTTTCAAATCAAAAATAAAACAACCCTTTGATCCACTAGAATAGCCATGAAAAAATTCCTGGTGTGCACTTTGTATTAACTGAGAATTTCCTGTCAAAATAGAAGATTTCCTTCCACTCTACAAGACATATAGTGACTGTGCTAGATGAATAATGATATCAACAAACGACAGTGTCCAATACATCTTTAAAAAATACAAGGGAGTATAAAAGACATTCAATAATTCCATGATATTTACATGTTCAATTGATATATTACTGAAGTGTACTTCCCCCACCAATTGGTTGTTAAAACTTTGGTAATCTTTAATCAACCGATTTTCCACTTCAGTACAACATGTGACAAGCACAATAAAACATTCCGACTTGTATTTTGAAATAGCATAAACATAACCATATCATGTGCAATCATCAATGATAAGATAAAAATAAATAACATGACCTCTAGTGGGAGTGTCCAAAAAATAATACCATAAGTACCACAAGAAAAAAGTGTGAAACCTTTTTATTTCCTTCCACCTTAAAAAAAGAAGGTGTGCAAGTAAAAATACTCATTATATATGCTTCCCAAGTACCACAATCCTCCCACTAAAGTTCAGAATTCCAGAATCAGTAAGCCACTCAATTCTTACTCAATTCTGTTCCATGATATCTGACCAAGTCGTCCATGACAAAATGATAAATTCCAAGCATGTGTTCCCATTAACAACATTCCTCTCCGTGAGTTATCTTCCCCAAATGACAATCTGGGTTGCTAACTTTCAATGGACCATCAAGAAAGAATAAACCATTGTGTGAAATTCGGTAATGCACTAATTTTATCATTGAGCAATATTTCCACTCTTCCCTTTCCAAATAGTATTTCATAAACAATGAGTTTCAAGATAGAACCATATCAAATCCCTTCTTACTAAAGTTGCACAGAATGTCCTATAACAAAAATACTTTTCCTCCACAAGGGAGTTTCATGGCAAATTTTCCAATTCCAAATTGTATAAGATTTAGCAGCAATGACGAAACACATAAATATGGATAATTTCCTTTGGCTATCAGCATGTCAATAAAATTGCTATTGTATTCCAGCAATAAGACATAGCCTAAATCCATTTATACTTGAAAAAATAGCGCCAAATAAATAAATATAGTGCAAATATTATCATTAGGCATACCAGCAAATGAAGAGCAAATTTCCTTGTCCTCGGAGTAACTCACATCTTCCTCCATAAACAAGTGATGCAAAAATAATATGTACTTCTCTGAAATCCCTTTCCAGGTTATGCGTAACTTTCCGCAGAATAATTCAACCATTTGCTGATCAACTTCTTCCAAGGAGTAGACATATTTTCCTTGTTATGACATACATGCAGTTGATTAGCAAACCATTAATGAGTGATGTAATAAAATATAATAATCAACAGATAGGATTCGTAATTTGCTTCTTTTTCCCCGTAGCACCCGTGCACAAGTGCATGCGCGGCTCTTCCGGCCGGCCTCTCGACCGTGCAGTTGGCTACATGTTAGACACAATAAATAACAATAGAAATTCCCTCTCTTTTCTTCAAATAATGGCTTGAAATTTCAGTAATTTTTAAATGAAAAATTGCTGTTCTTGATGACATAGATAGTAGCGGCAGCAAGCGTTGGCATGACCTGCAGTTTCCGAGCAGTTGCTCGCTCAACTTGGGAAGTCCTTGAGTGGAGATTTCCTGTTCCTTGGTCAGCAAGCTGCCAAGTTCAGGTCAATTAGAGATGAGTTTGATCCTGTATAGCTGTCGACGCATCCGTGCCTATTCGTGCAGCAAGTAGGAGAGGCCCCAAACTTCTGAACGTCCCGACGGAGCGATGCGAGGACCATGTGAGTCGCGACTGTTACATGATGCCAGAGTAAATCTTTAACTTCCAGATCCGATTAAAATAAAAGAAGAATCTGTTAACAATTTCCGGCAGCAAATCTTTGCCGTGTTTCCGATCACACACACACGCATTGGATCACCTTCCAGCACTCCTTCCTCACGTGCCCAGAATTACCTCATGTGGCTTCACGAAATATCAACGCCAGTAGTACTCCTTGATCTCCGTGCAGCAAGTTTAACCTTCCATGCCCCACGTGATGTCACGATTAGCTTCCTAGATTTCTGTCACGGCTGTGCTTCCGGTTGATCAACGCGCAAAACTTCCAGCAACCTGCAGTGCGGCGCGCTTGCCGCTTGATTTCTCGGTCCACATAAATTATTCAGCAGAACGATCCAGCAATTTGTACTAGTCTGACTCGATCCATGTGCCCCTTTTGCTTGGACATATAAAAAGTACTGTACGTACCATGAGGTACACGTAGCTATAGGAAAATTGCTGAATCAAAGAGCAGATCTGAAACCAGGCAGACTGCACGCGTGGGATGCGATTGTATAAGAGAACCGATCAACATACGAAGGAGAGTACGCAGCGGAATCAGATGCGACCGACGGCAATCACGACGACCGCGGATAGTTTGCACGGGACTAGGGTTAGAGCGATCGAACCTTGCGCTGATGCCAATGTTAGATTTTTTTTGGTCTACCCCCTAATTCCTCTGCGCTTATCCGTGGTGCCGCTCACAATTCACGTATCTGAGGCTAGGGGGTAGGGACCTCCTTATATTGTCTTTCCAAAGAGTCCGCCTCTTATACAGATATAAGATTCCTAGTCTTTTCCACTAGTTTCCGGGATAGAGTCCAGATCAAATTACCAACCACGATCATATTTGTCTGTTAACGGATTCTACCCATTTTGTCCCCGGAGCACGCGCTTGTGAGCAACGCGCCATAATAGAGTGTAAATTCCTCTAATTATGTAGATCAACATTAGGGCTGTAATCTAACTATACGATCTAGCTCCTTCCAATTATCAGTGTACCCGGGTAGTCTTTCCAATATAAATAGTATATTGTATTCCACTGATAATTGACCAGCTTCCTTAAGCATACAACTTAAGTATGTTCCAACAAGTGATAATTCCATGCTAAACATGTAAAGCAATTCCATGTACAAATACATGTATAATTCCATAATGAGGTATTCTGAATATTTAATAATTCCAGGTAATTTGAATATAGTTGCAGGACACATAATTCCAACACTCCAAGGATAAGCAGACCTTCAGTTGATATGGCTTTCAATCCAAAAACTTGTATCCAATGAAAATAATTGTGTCCTTATCTATGAAAATAAATGGTCAGAGAAAAGGAATGTGCCATCACTTAATGATATATTTCCTTGGTCTCTAACGAACTACCAGTGTGCCATTGGTCAGTTGCACTCGTGGTTCAGAGAGTACTACTACCAATCAGTGCTTCATATACACATACGCATAGGAGTATATTCCTTCTCACACAATGATCACAAAGTCAAGAAATTAACGAAGGAACATTCAAAGATAGAATGTTCAAGATCGCCGCAAGATGTTTCAAAGTGTGTAATGTTCCCTCTCTTTTTTCGTTGACCGTTCGAACCCTAAGTGGCCAAGCCCATAACTGAAATTCCTCTGTCAGCCAAGGAAAAATCAAGGGAAGGAAGGGAGGTCCTTGTCTGGGTCATGTCCTTCTCTCCCCTGAGAAATGTGCCCTGTCTTAGCTATTATCTCACGGCATGGAAATGGTCAGAGAAAATGGATACAGGCAGTATCACTGGGCCATAGGTTTCCCTCTGGTCTGTAACTTACTACTTCCGTCCTGGTTTATAGGTCCCCTTTATAGTTTGTACCAAATTTTGACTAAAGATTTAACTAACAAAATGTTAATGCATGTCAAGAAAAATTATTTCATTGGATTCGTATTTGAACATAGTTTTAAAAAATATAATGTTTGGTGACATGCGTGAACATTTTGTTAGTTTAATCTATAATCAAAATTTGATACGAAATACAATGGGAACCAATAAATCCGGACGGAGGTAGTTTCCAGCTAGTACTACTAAGTTACTATGGACCAGCCTCTGTTGCACTGCACTTGTGAGATTCAGGTACTATCTGCAACTTGCAGATAGACCGCGGTAGCAGTTGTGCTTGTGACTAGACCCCCTACCTAATCTATAACTGACCTTTATGTTGCTACCAATAATCAGGGCCTCATATTCCTATCTACACAATGGACACAGACACAAGAAATTAGCAATGGAATGTTCCAAGTCTCGGTCAACCTCGGCATGTCAGTGTCGAGTTGACACTGACAGGGAGAAAATTTCAAGTGCAGGGCAGAGAGTCAGTGTCATGGAAATCAATCTATCCATCCATCCATCACAGAGAAGAAGGAACAAAATGCTTATGCGGCTCCCACAATAATCTGATGTTCTGAAATCTGAACCCACAGCAATAGAAATTAAGATGAAGATTGAGATGATGATGCATCCTTCCTCTTCAGTCTTCACCACACATGCAAATTAAGTGTGTCTTCTTTTCCCTGACGAATCAAACTTTCTACTTCTCCTAATCACCAAAGTTTATCACACCGCTACTACTAATTAACCTTGACCAGAAAGAAACTAGTGCAAACCATGCATGACAAAGAAGAAGAATCCAACAAGATGAAGATGATGGATTGGGAGATAATTACTAGTACTGTATTAAGCATCCCTGGGATCCAGCTCGGGCAGCTTGGCCAGCCTCACCATGCTCTGCTCCATCACGCCGTTGTACCGCTTGCAGGACAGCACGCCCAGCCCACGCCCGAGCACGCCCCACCGCCTCTGACCCTTGGGCTCCCGCGCGGCGCCGCCGGTCTTCTTCTTCCCGTCGTCGGCGACGCTCTTGGTGCACGCCAGGTAAGCCGCCAGGAACGGGTCGTCCTCCGGCCGGACGGCCCTCGAGTAGTCCCTAGCAGCCGGCCTGCCCGGCGGCGGCGGCACCGAGAGCCGCCTCGCCAGCGCCGGCACCTTCCTGTGGCCCTCCCGCATGCCACCACCACCACGTGCTTCAAGCGTCGAGACCGGCTTCTTCACGGCCGGCTCGAGCTCCCACGACAGGACCACCGGCGCCTTCCTCGGGCTCTCCGGCATGCCCTCCACACGCTCCCACTCGAAGGCCACGGTCAGGGCTTCCTCTTCCTGCCCCATGTATGTACGTACACAAGGGCAAAGAGCCACCGGCAGATAGCTAGCTAACTAATCACCACCGGCCGGCCTGTCGTGCTGGTACGGACCAACGGTTTCTTGCCGCGCTTCTTGGCGTGAGCAAGACGAAGAAGGGAAAGAGGACGAAGGTGGTTGGTTTTTGAGGAAGTGGTGGGGCGATCGAGGGAGTGGAGAGGAGAGGGCTTATGGATCATGAATGCATCATGCGTACATGCATGCCAAACGTGTGCATGGCCCAACTAAATGGATATTACTTAGTGGCAGTGGAGGGACGGCTCTAGGGATCGGGTTGTATATATGCATACGAATGGCGGGAGACCAAGGGTTGTTTGTACTAGTACTAGTACTAGTAGTACTTTGCAACCGTATTCTATTCTTGTACGCGCGTGTTAATGATGTAGTATTAAATTTGTTATTGTGGTAATCTCTTGCTAAGAAGGTGCATCGTTTTCTTTCTCCCTCTCGAAGAAAGAAAGGCGATCTTGCCGGTGCCCGCCGCAAGGAGAGTTCCTCCAGCGCCGTACTCCGGGGGCTCCCCTCTGCCGACGATCTCGGTCGTCAGTGGTGAGGACGCGCGTGGATCGCTTTAGGCCCTAGTAGTTTTAGTTTTTACATTGTTCATTGTCTTGGCTTCAGCAGCGGTGATGGCGGCGTTGAATAAAGATTCTTCAGATCCTTCTCCGACGAGCCATACGGTCCTATATATGGTTGGGGGTGGGTCTGAAAATCAGACCGTTCAAGTAAGGATGATGTGGCAGCGGCATCCTCGTGGTGGACTTGTGTCCTCGGGCTCTGCCGTTGTGACAATGTTTGCTCCAGCATTGGCCAGGAGCTTAGAAGGTAGTCCAAGAGAGGATTCTGATTGCGGTATGCATCAATGGCATCTGAAAGATGGTGGATCGTGTGCCGGGTTCATGGTTTGTGGATATCAGGTATGGTTTCTTCCTCTAATGTCTTAGTCATGGTCATGTAGGGGTGCCAGATATGGAGTTCGATGGCTTGTCCGTGGTGTTGGCCTACTCTACTTTCGTTCAATGGTAATGATTTCGTCTTTGGTGAGTCATCTTGGAGGTCCGTAGAGCTGCATATAAGCAATGGAGCCACGTCGAGCTCGGGTGGGAAGGTGATTCATTTTTTCTTTTTCTTTGATGGCTCCTGTAGTGGTGCCAGAGGCAAGTGATGGGTGTTAGTGTCAAGCTCAGAGGATTCTTCGGTCTTGATTGTATTTTTTTTCTTCCTGGCTGGTGTTTCTTTCTACAAAGGCTAGCGTTCTGCTATCTTTTCAGTTTTGTCAGGTCGATGTGTACATAGCTTATACTATAATCTTTATGATGAATAAATGAGATGCATATTATCATGCTTTTTTTATTATGGTCTTGAAAGTCCATGGGAAAAAAATAAGAAAATAAGAGATGGTAAGAAAACAGTAGCTATAGAGGGTGTGGTTGAAGTTAACCGCAGGGAATTGCATGTTGGTATGGTAGATGGACTTCAACGCTGATGGCTTGACCATGCATGCGTATGCATTTACCCAGTCCCTACCTTGTCTTTTAGCAGTTTTTTCCCAACCAAAAACATATGAAAGTAATGGTGTTGTGTAAGTGTACAACATTGCGTTTCTACAACTGCAAGAGATTGGCTGCTTGGATTGGTGGCTATATTTTTATCTGAAGCCTTTGGTGGCTATATATTGGAAAAGGATGTGTAGGGTCAGATGCTTATTTGGCTGCGTAATTCCAATCTTACATCAAGACCAGGAAGACATCATTGCGATTGGAACTCCTCCAGTAATTAAGTACAGAAACCGTGCTAAGTTACAACGCAAGAGTCAAAGCGCATTCCATTATGACTTAAACATATGCATAATTAGGTATTTGTTTTATGGTTTTGATTAGTAGTGGAGCACATTCATGGATTTGGTTACCGGGCGAAAAATCAGGTCACCGCCCGGGAACCCCACGAGAAATTGCCTTACGAGCAAAAAAAAGAGAGTTTTAAATTTTAATGATTTTGTACTGAATGCAATTGAGCTCCCCTAGTAACTGATTAGTTAGTACTAGTAACTGTACTAAGTTACAACGTAGGTGTCAAAGCATGGGCCATTACTTGACCATATGCATGTCCAAGTTCTTAGTATATGTTTTATACATGTATAAAGAACAATAGAGCGAACCAGTACTAACTTGATTTGGGAAGAAAATTAACCAACTATTTGTTACTTTCATGATTAACTCCGGGTTTTTCAAATTTCTTCCACACATTTTATAAACCATTTACCAACAAGTTGGCGAATTCACGTGAAAGAAAAGTTGGTGATTTTGTCTTGCTACATGGTGTTCTTTTTTTCTTTTCGATGGAAACTGCTGCGTCGGTGTGGTTTTGCTACATGTTGGTCAACGAATTAAGCCGCCCATTATATACAATCTTTTATTTCTGCTTTTTCAGCTGTTTAAATAATCAATTACTAGTTTACTAGTACTACTAATTGGAAGCAACGAAGAAAACACGCACATATGTTCAGTCGCCAAAAGGAAGAGCAGGTATTGGAAAAGCATTCATACGGTTTGCAGCTATCAAGGTGGTTGGTAAATCCTTGTCATGTACTCCACGCGAAAAAAGAATGAAGAATTCCTTGTCATGTACTTGGAGAAGGCCATGCAAAACGCCAAAATGGCAACGTTGACTGCTAATGGCATGCTTCTAAACGGATGAGCTAGGAAATCCACAAAATACTAGCAAATGATTAGCTAGAAAATTGACATTCTTAATGATTTTAAACAGACTATTCAGATTACTTGAGAGATTAAGCTTGCAAAACACAAATCCGAGAGGAAATAAAATTTGAGTTGGTAATTATTTGTTCATCATTTTTTGCGAGGGCCGATTATTTGATTATCAGTGTATATTAGTCTTCGTAAATTAACGCACAATGCCAACGGTGTGACTGAGATTGCCAGCGTTAAATATTATTACACGATGAATGTTCCTCATACCAGCCTACGAGCTGAGATTACAATGTTTATGGAAGGTTGATCCGGAATGTTGACTTCCCTTGTCCAGGAAAATTAAACATATATTCAAAATTGTGACTGAGAAGTACTAGCATATAAACTAAACGTTCCAGGTACCCTATCTTATAATTTGCTACATATATCTGGTTTGGTGAGGACTTGGAGACGTATACATCTTGGCACTTGGGTCACCTAATTGGCGATTAGGAACACGCAAAGGATTGCATTTTGGTTCATTACTATAAATGTCGTCGTTGATAGATGTTGTATACACGATAAACAAGTGTGCATCTTATGTGTAACTCGCAGTCGATCAAATCGAGTAGCTAATCCTCTCCTAAACCAACAAGGCTACCCAAGTAACTAATTTTAACTGGCTAATTACCATTTACCAATGTTCTTATGTATGTAGCAGCTTGCCAACCCGCCTACCGGCGGCTAAAGAAAACCCCACCTACCGGAGTTGTAATGATTAACGAAGTGTTGCTCGAGGGACTCTGAATATTTTTGTTCTTCCCAGTAAGCCTTATATTTTCTCTTTTTTGGAAACAAGAAATGATGTGAAAATTACAGTTCTAGAAACCTTTGGACAGAAAAATGTCCATTGCTGTTTCGATTTTGAGTTGAAGCTATCATATGAGTTTGAAAGCTCAAGCAATGAGGCCTTTGGGCCGAATCAGCATGGGGCCTATCAGGGAACTAATACGCTAATGTATAAGCTACAACACGAAATCATTAATTGAGAAGTACTTCTCGCATTTAAAACAAATTGTGAAATATTTGAAAATGTTTCTACAATGTGAAAAAATGTTTATGTAGTTTTGTAAAAATGTTTATTACCATAAAAAGTTCAAAGTGTATTTTTCAAGAAATTTACAATGTATTCAAGAAAGTGTTCAGAACATATATTAATATAAAATGTACATCATGTATTTGAAAAATATATAATGTGTACCAAAACAATGTTTCATGTGTACACCAGAAGCGTTTATTGCGTACAGAAACAAAAGTAGACATGTGCTGAACAAAATAGAAACCGATGAAATCGACAAAGAACAAAAGAAAAACGAACAAATTCAATAAAACAAAAAAAGCACAAAAAAAGAAAATAAAAACCAAAGAAATGCAATGCAGAAGAATGAAAGCAGTGAAGCCCAAGAATGGACGAGAAGGAAACACATGAAAAAGAGAATTTTTTTCAAAACTATGTTATTTTTTGTAGCAATTTCGGAAACTATAGCGTAGAATGAAAAAAACGCAAAACTAGTAGCCCGTCGGCCAGGAGTGGGCCGAAGTAGTACTTTTCGGCCACAACTAGGCCGAAATAGTACTTTTCGGCCATAGCTAGGCCGAAGTAGCACTTTTCGGCCACGCTTAGGCCGAAGTAGCACTTTTCGGCCACGCTTAGGCCGAAGTAGTACTTTTCGGCCACGCTTAGACCGAAATAGACTTTTTGGTCAAGTTTAGGCCGAAAAGTCAATTTTTGGTCAACCCTAGGCCGAAGTTGCATGGCTCATGCTGAATTGTATTGTGTCGCCACCCGTTTCCCGCCAACCCCTTCCCGTCATATGTTTCCGCCACCCGTTTCTCGCCAACCCCTCCCCGGCAATCCCTTTCCATCTTATTTTCCCGTCAATCCGTTCCCGCCTTATTTTCCCGCCAATCCCTTCCCGCCTTATTTGCCCGCCAATCCCTTCCCGCCAACCCTTTCCCACCATACCGCAGTTATTCTTTCCCGCCATTTTCTCCTCTGTATCTATAAAACCCCCTTCAGGCGGAGGTGGATAAGCATTGCAGTGTAGTGTAGTCGAGATGTCCCATTATCCATTCGATCGTAGTATTCACCCTAAGATGAGCAGCACTCTGCTGAGTCTAGCTACCGATTTCAGGATGGACAATAGGATAGTTCCATGGGACGAACTCACCAGTAGTGACACCATAATGAATGAGTTGGCTCACCAACTACGTAGGTCTGGGTGGCCTGAAAGGACCTATGAGGAGGTACGTCAAGAACTTCTTAGGTTGCATGAAAGGTGGAAGAAGGTGGTGGAGCCGAAGAGTGAAACTTTCAGAAGGACTGCAGAAAAGCATCCATTTTTATGGACTGAGGAGAGCGAGGACGACGATGATATCTTCATGTCGTCGCTTCCGGGTTCTGCATCCGCGAAGGGCAAGAGTTCTGTATCGACCAAGGGCAAGAGTTCTGCATCGACGAAAGGCAAGAAGAGCGCATCGTCGAAGGGCAAGAGGGCTGCATCAACGGAGGATGACGATGATGACTTCATGTAGTATGTAAGATGTATTCCAGTTGTACCATTTCATTTAGATGTATTTGCATTATTAGTTTGTCTTGTATTATTGTAGGGCATTATGTTCTATCTGAATTTCATTTTGTAGTATGTAAGATGTATTGCACAAGTTCAGCCGCACCGTTTAATTCAGATGTACTTGTATCTTAAGTATCGGTTGTAGTCTATTTGGAAGTGTAACTGAAATAAGAATGCGAATTAATAGTAATATGTCTCTCGCATACATAAAACAATATATGTCTCCTGATCACATAGAAGCAAGTGCGATAGTAACACATACATGAAGCATGTCTCATACATAAATACTGACACACAGCTGCGAATAGTCTGAAACTAACATAGAAAATGAGTCATACATAGATAGATAAGCATATCACTGCGGGGGACGACGACGAGTCTGGGTCTTCCTCGGGCGAGGACCCGAAGGCGATAAGCGCTGAGGCGGTGGACGAGGCTCGCGATAACCACGACCATAGTTAACCTCGTCTGTCACGGTCTGTGTCTCCTGTGTCGGTGGTGGTGGTGGAGTGTGAAACACTGTCTGCGAGAAGCCATAAATGTTTGTAGCTTGGTCATCATCCTCGCGGTCGCCCTCAAAGTACGAAGCACCACCACTAAGGATCGGTGACTGCTCTGAATGCATGAACAGTTGCGACTGGTTGCCGCCTGCGGTAAAGTAAAATTGATACAAATGCATGAACGAAGCACCACCAGTAAGCATCAGTGACTGCTGAGAATGCAAGAACGATTACTACACTGTTCAAAAGAATGTAGTGAGTAGTGTTACCTAGATTCATCTGCTGATGCCAGTAAGCGCTCCCTAGCTGTGAAGGAGGTGGCTCATGCCAGGAAGAGCTCCCTGGCTGTGAAGGAGGTGGCTCATGCCAGGAAGAGCTCCCTGGCTGTGAAGGAGGTGGCTCATGCCAGGAAGATCTCCCTGGCTGTGAAGGAGGTGGCTCATGCCAGGAAGATCTCCCTGGCTGTGAAGGATGAGGTTTTGCACGATGCACAGAGGGTCGTGGTTCTGAACGGTGCACAGAGGGTCGTGGTTCTGAATGTTGTACAGAGGGACGTGGCGGACGATGTGCTGGAGGAGGAAGTGCAACATCCGAAGTCCGTCTACACGTGACAGCTGCGTAAATCCCGCGTAGCTTGTCATCAAGACGCCTCAACCATGAGACGCCCTCTCGCGGTGGGATAGTTTCTCCCCTCTGAAAGCGCCGCATTAAAGCGGAAACCTCCTCTCGCGCCTGTACTGTCAAGTCACCCTGTACACAAAGAATGAACCAATTATATGCTCGTTGTATGATAGACACCACGAATAGACAACCAATCGAATATGTCCAGATTAACAAAAGACTTAACATATGAGAACCAAGGCATTTACCGCGTGGTGTCTGGTTCCCACAACAGAGGCAGTTGGGTACATATCGCTGGTGAGAGGGGCTTCGATCTGATCAGTAGTAGCTGATGGAACCAAGTAGATCCTCGTTGTATGCCGGTAACGCTGCAGATACAACCCAAACATTTCCCAGTTAAAGGGCCGAACCTCACCCCAGATATTTGTCGCAGCGGTAGTCCATTCGTTAACGTAAGGGGTAATGCTCTCAAGCCAATAAGTCATGGACTTGTTTCCTCCTAGGCGACTGTCCCTGAGATTGACATGCGCGATACATGGTTAGGTATATTATGAATGCAGAGCTGCCAACTAAAATAGTATTAGTACTTACTTGTGCACGTGGTCTGGCAAGTGTGGAATATCTGAAATCGCAGGCTCTTGATATAGACCGAACTGTCTCATCACCCTATGAAGAGACATCTCCTCAACCGTCACGTCGAACACCAACTTGGCCTTGGTCATCCAAAAGTGCCGATCTCTAGTGCACAATCCAGAAATCCCAACTGGGTACCTCGATGATATAGCCTGAGGCGAGTATGGCTCCCAAATAACTTGATCCTCGTGCAAACTATCAAACTGCGCCATGAAGGACGGGTAGCATCCCCTAACCTGAGTATGCGCAAACTGTCTCTGTGCATGACAACAAATAAGCATTAGTAATACTATTGAATGGCAAGAAATAATTGAATTAATTGTTACTTAATATAAAAGTACCTCTCGCCGTGTCCAAACAGATCCCATAGTAGGTAAGTCGCCGATAGCAGGCACATAAGTCCCAGCTAAGTCCTCCAAACCAAAAGGTTTATCAATGTAGACATAGGGTCGTCCAATAGGGAACCTCTCGTATGACCAAAGCTGCAACAATAATGGACATCCAACAAGACTAGATTTTCTAGACTTCAACAAGCAAGCTTTGCACAGGCCTCTGTACGTAGCCGCCAACACAGCAGAACCAAAACTCCTCTGTAGAATATCCGTAGGGAAACGTGCGTCAGCTATCTCTCGTGCAATACCGATGAGTCGTGCATCGACAGTGGTCACGTGGTTCTCCGTAAACATTGTCTTGCCGAATAGCCAAAGAATATATGCCTCTAGGGACCGGTCAATCTGAGCCTCCGACAACTGAACGTCGGGATGTCCTAACGAGACAATCTACATAGAAACGTAATAATTGTATGAACATCAGACAACTAAAAAACAACATTTGTTTAAGTGGCCGTGATGGTTACCTGAAACTGGCTCAACCATCTAAAAAGAGGTCCATGAGGATCGTTGTCTATAGCCCTAGCAGTCGGGACTGCAGCCAAAAAACGGGTCTGCATCGCTGCTTGCCACCCAGATTCTGCCTCTAAGGGACCTATGGCAGCACCGGCCAGAGGTAATCCCAACAAGTAAGACACATCCTGTAAAGTAGGCGTCATCTCTCCCCAAGGAAAGTGAAACGTATGTGTTTCTGGTCTCCATCTATCTACTAAGCAGGTAAGGAGTGACTTGTCGTAAGAGAAACGTCTCACTTGCCTCTTGTGTAACTGCAATGGTTCACCTGCCTCATCTAAGTCCGGACCATCAATCCACTCATCCAATGTACCCTCAACCAGCCGTGCCAAGGGTAGAAGTCCAGCCCAACCTAACCTACAAAATAAAGAGATTGTTAGCGGTTATGAAAAGTATGTCAAACATAGTAAGTCATTATATGGTCTCCATTATATGCACACATACCTATCAACCCATGAATCGTGTATCAGCCAGTTAGTCTTTGGGGTACGAGTGACCAACACGTCTAAGTTGTTGCCCGCTTCCGTAAGAGCGCCCCGGTGCTTTCTATCGATGTTACCATTAAGCAACGGATACGAAGACATATCTGCAATTCAAATTATCCGCACAAATTAAAACATAGTCCTGACATATTACAAATTAAAACATAGTCCTGACATATTACATATTAAAACATAGTCCTCACATATTACAAATTAAAACATAGTCCTCACATATTACAAATTAAAACATAGTCCTGACATATTACGTATTAAAACCCACTACGGCACATTATATAGCTTGTGAGTTATTTCTTCCTCGTCCGCCCCTTCGGCCTCGACTGCCACGACCACGTCCGCCTCTTGCTCCTGTTGTCGCAGCCGTCGATGTGGAAGCACTCGTCGATGCGGAAGCACCATCTTTGTTCAGGTCGGGACAATATTTCATCCTATGCCCATAAGCCGCGCATAACAAACATTGTCTGGTTGCTCCACCAGCTTCAGACTGGTCCATATCGTTCCGGATGCGACGGGCCTTTCGTCTGCCCCTACTTGTTCGCCGAAGGTCTGGATGCGGGATGTATACTCTCTCACCGTCGTTTACCTTGTTGAAATTGCCGACGACTCTAAACCCTGTCATCTCGCCTGTCCAGGTGTTGAGCACTGCCTCTTTTAAATAGTATGGGGACACGAAGGATATAGCATCCAACTGAATCTGGCCACAGGCAGCCAACACATGAGAGCAAGGTAGGTGCAGCAACTTAGGTTTGTTGCATGTACACTCACACGTTGGATAAAATTCCGTTCCAATTTTAACCTCGTGTGTCTTCACCTCATTTCCAGAACCAAAACCATCAGTAGGAAGCTGAACCTCATACCTCGTTTCTTGATTCCCTATGAGTCTGACACTGTGCTTCTTTGCTTTCTCTATCTTCTTTTCCATGTATTCCAGGACACGGCTACAATAAGGTGTGTTCTGATTAGCTTCAATATGCTTCTTTGCTAACTCGTGCCTTTCTCTGAAATATCTCAAAGTGCCATGGAATACAGCCTCCACAATAGCTGTGAGTGGCAATGCTCTATTCCCTCTCAGCACAAAGTTATACACCTCTGCAAGATTGGTTGTCATGTGGCCATACCTAGCTCCATGTGTGTCATGCAGCAAAGACCAATTCATTGGAGGCTCTTTCTCTATCCACTCAGAAAAATTCTTTATTGCCCTTCCCTTCTTTCTCTTAGTATTAGGAGGGTCAATTGCTGGCAAGTCGCAAAGACCAACTGGCTCCTCTAGCTCCGCGATGAGTGCTGCTAATTTAACCTGATCTTCTTCCATTTTCTTCCTTGCACGGACCTGCTTCTTAGTAAACTCATCTAGTTTTGACCAAATAAATTCGTATTTCCGCTGCTGGCTCTTCTTGCATAATTTTTTGAACAAGTTCATCAACTGCTTGTTCTTGAACTGTGAGAAAAAATTAGCCCCAAGATGGCGCATGCACCACCGGCTCTGCAAGTCCCTCCAAGGTGTTGGTTCGTCATCTGCTGGATTCCGAAGTGTCTTCACGGCCTTCAATATACCAGCATGTCTGTCATGAATGACACACACGTCTGGTCGGTCCTTCACGATGGCAATTTTCACTTGGCGGAAGAACCAAACCCAGCTGAGAAAGTTCTCACCCTCCACAAATGCCATGGCAAGTGGGATGATTTGATTGTTCCCGTCCACACCAATAGCAGTAAGGATTTGCCCTCTATACTGACCGGTCAGGAATGTACCATCCACAAACATAACAGGAGGACAATGCCGGAAAGCTTCGATGCACATAGCAAATGAGAAGAACACTCGTTTCAACACCTTGAAATCTGGTATACTCAGCAACCTCATGTGTTGTACGTTCACATAAGTGCCCGGATTCCTTTCCTTCAGTATGCCCAGGAGACGGACAACATTATCATATGAGTCGAAGAACGTCCCAAACCTTTCCTCCATAGCCTTCTGCTTAGCCCTCCAAGCCTTCCCATAAGCAATGACATAATTCCATCTGACCTTCACTGCTGTCTGGATGTGTTTTGCTTCCATATCTTTCTTCTCTACTATCTCAGTATACATGAGTTGCGCAATGAGACTTGAAGTCAGGTTCGGATGCTTCACCAGCAGGTTCGTCCTCACACAATTATGTGGGACGACAATGGTGACAACCCAGTGGATGTCATACTTCGGCACGTGACCGTGCACCTTCCCAGGACAACCTGTTACAACATATTTCACGGTATAGTTTGTTGGACTTGATATGTGTGTCTTGAAAACCCTCTGCGTAGACATAGCCCACTTTATCACCGCATACTTCAATTTTTTCTTTGTATCAAACATAGCCCCTATTTGTACTTGGTTCAGATTATACTGCCATGGAGTCTCATGGCCATCGTTCACCGTAAGGCCGGTGGATATGTCTTGCTCCCATGCAGAAGGAATCGGTACCTCAACTTCATCCTCAGAATTTTCAGAATCCAGTTCCTCCACCAATCCATCCTCGTCCTCTTCCTCCATCATCCTCTGCATTTCATCCCCTTCCTCATCCCCATCAGCAAAACCAGAAACAGCTAATATTATCGACTGGCTACTCTGCCCAGTATCAGGACCACAAACATTGTGTGGCACGTAGTCTGACTCTTTCTCCGGTTGGCTAGCATCCACATCTTGTGGCTGTGACCCGGATAAAACAATCTCGTTAGCCACTTCACTGCCTTGGCCGGGTTCATACCCCCTGTGGAGTTGTACGGTATTCTCCTCCTTCGGCACAGGTTGCACAAGTGCATATGGGTGGATTCTTCGGTCTCGGCAGCGTCTTAACAGGGACAACCAATGCTGGCTCCTATCTACCGACATCAACTCCCACTTGACATTTTTACAAGATTTGGTCCACAATGCATGAATACTGACGGAACATACTTCAGGATCCAGACCGAAACTAGTTGTCAACTAGTACTTCAACTGTCTAATGTCCAGTCTGTCCGGGTCAGCTAGTGTCATAACGCCATTTTTAAACTCGCTAAGATCAACCCCCAACTCATTATATCGAACATTACCAGCGCCGTAGTAAACATTCAGATTTACTGATTCAGACATTTTCACCTGTTAGACATTGCCATCTTCTCATTAATCACAACGAACTATGCGCTAAAATGCCTCCAAAAATATATTAACACTAAAATTCATAATATGACTTATATACACTAACTAAACTATATTAATCACAATATACACTAATTTTATCCGCTACACGAACTATGCGTTAAAATGCCTCCAGAAATATATTAACACTAAAATTCACAATATACACTAATATTATCCGCTACACGAACTATGCGCTAAAATGCCTCCAAAAATATAATAACACTAAAATTCATGATATACACTAATATTATCCGCTACACGAACTATGCGCTAAAATGCCTCCTAAATTAAATTAACACTGAAATTCACAACGAACACTAATATTATCCGCTACACGAACTATGCGCTAATATTTACATAATATTTGTGACGACGTGATTATACCTTCGAAGTGTGTGTCCGCTTCTCCTCTGCAGCTGCTGCTACTACTCACCTCCTCCTCCTCACCACCTCCTCCTCTGCAGCTGCTGCTACTAGTCACCACCACCTACTACCCGTCCTCCTCTCCACCATGGCTCCTCCTCCCCACCATGGCTGCTCCTCTACACATCAAAAACTATCCCATAGCAAAAAATAACACCGTAGGCCGGTGGAGATTGCTATGATCTACCGATTCTGTGGGTTGGATTTGCAAATGAGTGGCAAATGGAGGAGATCGGCGCGGGGGGAGTTCTACAGAGAAGAACTGAGAGAGAGAGAAAGGGAAACGAAGAAGGATCCAACGAAGAACAGCAGCGCAGGGGCGAACGATGCTTATCCGCACCTTTTCGGCCTACGCCTGGCCGAAAAGCTCTTCGGTCGAAGCCTGGCCGAAAAGGCCAGCTTCGGTCACCGGTGGGCCGAAAACGGCCCAGTTCGGCCTCCTGGCACCCGAAGCTACTATTTTCGGCCGCGCCCCCGCCAACAACGTGTTTTCGGCCCAACCGCGGCCGAAAAGCCTACTTCGGCCACACCCTGGCCGAAAACTGCCTTTTCGGCCCACTCCTGGCCGACGGGCTACTAGTTTTGCGTTTTCTTCATTCTACGCTATAGTTTCCGAAATTGCTACAAAAAATAACATAGTTTTGAAAAAAATTCTGAAAAAGAAGAGAACTGAGAAGAAAAACGAATAATGAAAGAAAGAGAAGCAAAAGAATCAGTGAAAACCAAGAAAGAAACAAAGAAAAAAGGAAAATAAAATAAAAAACCATTACAAAGCGTGAAAGAAAAGAAGAAAACCGGTGAGAAAACAAAGAAAAACAGAAAACTGAAGGAAACCGGTAAAACCAGAGGAAACCGAAACAAAAAAAGAACAGACCAAACCAGTACGTCAACAGAGAGGCAACAAGCGAGCAACCTACGCAAATGGGCCAGCCCATACGCGCGCGCTGTGGCGAGACAAATGCTATACTCGCTATAAGCAAGATATAACATTCACACAATGGGCGTCTATTAGGTTTTTCCTTCTATGACTGCCTAATATTTTGAATGCTTTTGTTATTTCTCAAATGGCCGAGAAGCTTTTTATGGCTAATGTGAAATGTACAACCACAACGATTTTATAACTTTGCTTATCTAGACGTCGCTGTCAGAAGATCCATTAATCAGCTTGGACCCAACCTTAAAAAAACTAACATGCCTCACGTCGACGTTAGAGTCCACACTGATATGGTGGAGAGAAGGCAGAAGAACCAAACTCAATATGGACAGCCACTGCCACAGCCACGCCAACAAATTCTGCAAACCCTAACATGACCAAAAAGAAAGATTGACAGGTGACTACGCCAATGAGCCATTGACGCCTTCGCGGCCGACTACGTCAAGATGAGAAAGCTCTTGGAAACCCTACTAAAAGGCTCAAAGTGGAAAACGCTACAACCTCATCCGGTATATCGTGGCCTGACTTCACTCCCACACCCGACGGAGACAGCGCCTACAAAATTGCTTCTCTAGGGTTTATAGACAAGAGAAGTGTTCAGCATGACGAAGAAATTTGCATGTTCTACATTTCCGATGTGTACCATTTTTGGCATATGGGGTTGCTAAATATCAGACGGTTGAGACTTAACCAAGTCTCAGTTGATGCTACAATCGTAAGACCTTACGTGAAGATTCATGCAAAATTTTCTCTAAATTTGTTCGTTCTTCTTTTTCGTATGCTCTCTCACGTGACTGAAACTTGGTTAAGTCTCAGACTGCTAGATCTAGCCACACCCTTTTGCATACACGTAGGCTGGCAATGTAGGTTTATTTAACCAGAAGCATGCAAGTGTCTCGTGATGAAATTAAGTTGTCTTAATCTGAACAATTCAGAAGCATCTCCCTGGCGAAGTGTCGAGTATGCCAGCTACAGAATTTGAGTTCAGACAGTTTCCCTCGTCCCTGCTTCTCTCTCCTCCAAGGACATCTAGGGTTTCTGTCTCCCGTCTACGGCGTCGCTGATCTGCCACTCTTCTATGGTCGTAGGGCCATGGATGCGCGTTGAATCCCGGACCTTGCCGACGGGAGGGCTCCGTTTTTAGGTGTTTCTTAAAAAAATTTAGGGTTTGTGTCCTGCTTAGGAAGACGAGACGACATTGGCTTCTTGGAGATGGAATAAGGTTCTCCCCGCCTAGGCCCCGTTCCGGTGGTGCGTCTAGCATCGTTGGAGGGTGTGTGGAGATGTGTCTCCGGTGGATCTTGCGAGATTCGGTCGGTAGTTGTCTTTGGTGGATCTACTCGGATCCGGTCTTTCTTCGTCTTTGTTTGTGTGTCTTCAGATTGAATCCTTCTGATCTAAACTTCTTTTCAATGGCGGTGGTTGCTGTTCTGGTGTGTTCGTCTTATAGGGCCCTATCACGACGACTTCCCGACAGTTTACTACAACAACTTGTGTCTGGCTCCGGCGAGGGAGGGGCGATGATGGCGGCGCGCCTTCGGCTCGCTTCAGTGCTTGTAGTCGTCGCTAGGTGGTCCATGAATCTGGATGTAATAATATATTATAATTTCTAGTATTCGTTGTGCTACAATGATTAAATATGAATAAATTGGAAGTATTTTGAAAAAAAAAAGAGTTCAGACAAATGCCGGCCGGAGTTATCAATGAAAGTGGAAGGCGCCAACAGCAGTCGCATATCCATACTGCATATTCCGTCCTCGACGGACATACCAAACATGCGCCAATAGCATTGGTGTTTGCTTCATCTTGTACGAGACAGTATAGTATGCTATATATACATGCACACGTAGTATCGATATCAGATCGTACATGGCTAACGTCAACGAGGGCGAGGGCAGGGCGGCGCCGGTGGTGTTGATCACGGGGTGCGCCGAGGGCGGCATCGGCTACGAGTACTGTCGTGCCTTCGCCGCCCTCGGCTGCCGCGTCGTCGCCACCGACATCCCTGACCGCGTCCCGGACCTCGCCGGCCTCGACAACACCGTAGTCGTCGATCGCCTCCCGCTCGACGTCACCTCCAACGAAAGCGTGACCGACGCCGTGGCACGCGTGCTGCGCGACCACGGCCGCATCGACGTGCTCGTCAACAACGCCGGGATCGGCTGCACCGGCCCGCTGGCGGAGCTGAGCGGCGAGGCCGTGCGGCGCACCATGGACGTGAACTTCCTCGGCCAGCTGCGGCTGGTGCACGCGGTCGCGCCCCACATGGCGTCGCGGCGGTCCGGGCGCGTGGTGAACGTGGGCAGCGTCGTCGGCACCGCCGCCACGCCATGGGCGGGGGTCTACTGCGCGTCCAAGGCGGCGGTGCACGCAGCGACCGACGCGTTGCGGCTGGAGCTGGCGCCGTTCGGGGTGCACGTCGTGAAGGTGGTGCCCGGGGCGGTGCGGTCCGGCCTGGGCCACGCCAACACGGCGCAGCTCGCCGGAGCGAAGCAGCAGTGGGGGATGTACCGTCAGTTCACGGCGGCGATCGAGGAGAGGGCGCGGGCGTCGCAGGGGGCGGGTGCGACGGAAGCGTCGGTGTTCGCGAGGCACGTGGCGGCGCGGGTCATGCGGCCGAGGCCGCCGCGGGAGATCGTGTACGGGAGCATGACGGGGCTGTTCGCCGTGCTTGCCATGTCGCCGGCCTGGGCGCGTGACGCCTTCTTCGCCAGGCGGTTCGGGCTCAATAAGCTCTAACAAACTTTAGTTGTACCTTTAGCGACTTTCCATACGCTACTTCTACAAGCTCTTGGATTTAAACAAGTTTGCTTTGCCGAGACGGAGGCCCAAAGGCAGCAACGAGCTTTTTTTTTTCTCGGATACGCTACGGTCAGCGTATCATTGCATTGATAGAGAGGGGAAAACATACAGGTTAAGCATCAGGGGCACGTACACAACAAGGCGTGTCCGAGATGCATAGTGAGCATAGAAAGGGTTGCTCAGCCCAGATATCGGTCTATGTTACAGGGATAATACTACTTAAACCTTTGGCTCCTGCACAAACCCAGAAACGGGTGTCGTCTTGGAGCGCAGCCAGGAGTGAGGCGGAGGAGGGAGTGATCTTGTCGAAGATGATCGCATTACGGTAGCGCCAAATGGACCAGACCGTCAAGGAGGCAATGGTGGAGAGTCATCGTCTTTTATCTTGAGTCACCATGGTAAGGGCTGAGCTCAGCCAGTCTAGGAAGCAAAGGGAGTCATCTGGTACGGTGAGCTCGGGGCAACACCAGGAGAGAACGCCGTGCCAGATCATGCGAGAGAAAACACACTCCACCAGAAGATGCTGAAGGGTCTCCGCATGCTGAGAACATAGCACACAAACAGGCTCGTGCGGAAGGCCACGCCGCTCTAGCCGGTCAGCCGTCCAACATCGGTTGACAGAGGCAAGGTAGATCAACCGACCGAAGCCGCCGGGCTAAGATGGCCGTGGATCAACGAGCTTTGCTCACCGCAGATCAATGATGGATATGTATGAGGTAGGGTATGCGTATGTATGATGTCTGTACCGTGTTTAAAAAAAAAATGAAACCCAACACGGAAGCTTCATTGGGCGGGTCCACTGTGTGTCGCGCGCGCGCGTGTTTTGAAACTCCCGTTGTGTGTTTGTTGGAAGGAATCAACCACGTTGTGTACGTCCGGCTCGGATTAGAATACATCACAGATTTGGAATTGTATTACTGGTAGGAAGCTATAAGATCTCTTGTGATCTCGTGTCTCCGCTCGATCGATCGGCCGCAGCTAGCAGTGTTGGCTGAACATCAACCGACCGCAGCTGATGCCGCCCAACAAGGTCCAGCCGCCGGCTCCCGACCGCAGGGGGCTCTTCTCCTGCCTCTACAGCGGCGACCGTGACGGCCCCTCAGACTTCAACTTCAAGGGCGGCGAGTTTTGCGACGGCCCCCCTAACTTCAGCTTCAAGGCCGACCTCCTCGACCTCATCCCCGACTTCGACGAGGAGGCGTTCGACCGGCTGCCTGTCCAAGACATGTCGGACGCCGTCGCGGATCAACTATATGAAACCATGCGCGACGGCGGCCTGTCCCTCGGCTTCCTGGACCCCGTCTCCAACATCATCCTCAACACCCTCGCCCTCTTCCCGCGCGACCACTTCCAGCCAAAGGAAGAACCGCCCGCCAAGAGGATCAGGAGGTCCAAGAGGCTGGCCGGCACGGCACAGCCGCAGCCCAGGGATAGCTGGTCGTCCGGTAGTACCATTGGACCGTCCTGCCGCAGGGTTACCTGGCGCAGAGTTGCTCAGGCATCCTGTCAGGCTCTCGTCAGGTTCATGACGAGCTACTTCGGATGCATCACCGAAGAACAGGCCACCCGCTACCTTCACTGGGCGGGCGCCGACCTTGCCCGCGCCGTCCTGCTCGTCGAGCACGATCTGTACACTACGGAGCTCGTGCTCCCCGACTCGGCCTCCGAGAGGACTCAGGCCGCGCTCAGGTGTGCCGCGATCCACGTGTGCCATTCCGCGCCTGACGTCCTCGTGCGGCTCCAAGCGTCGCCCTTGCCAGGTCAACGGCTTCTCGCCGCCGCCCCTTTCCTAAAGTCGGGAGGGCCGAAGCTCACCGTTGACGATGTCAATACGATCATGGATCTGCTGCGGTACCAGGATGGCGGTCCTCTCGACCTCCAGGTGAACTTGCTGCCAGGCGGGAGGGGGGTAGTCGTCTACTACCGGAGCCTCAAGCCTGGTGAAGGAACATTTGAGGTTTCCAAAAGCACGAGCTCCATGGATGGCTTCGACATGGTCACCATCAACGTCGAGCGGCATGGCAACCACTTCGCGTCCTTGCGGTCTCCTGAAAACAAGAGATCCATGATATCAGCATGTCTAACAAAGGTCGTGAAAACCTCTCAGAGGCGTGGGTTATTGGACAACTGTGGCGGCGATGTCTGCGAGTACACCCAGTCTCTCAAGATGAGGCTCCACGCGATGATCCACACCTTCTATCTCAAAGACTTCACCATGCTACCCTCCGCAGGGCTCAGGCTTATCCGTGACATCCTGTTCGCCGGCCACTGCTATGGCCCCATGGACCCCATCTCCAACATCATCCTCAACTCCATTTGGCACAACATAGTGTGCCCGCTCCCGCCCGCGGACACTGAGATCCAGGTGTACGACATCCTCGACACCCTCTCCTTGCTTCGCGTGGAGGTCTGGTCCTTGGAAGGCCTCATCGCCATCGTCTGTGCAAACCCTGAGTCTGGATCCTCGATGCAGCGGGTGATCGAGCACCTCTGCTGCAAACAATGTGACTTGTCCAAGGAGAAGCACACACTGCAACAATTTGTTGCTGCAGCTGCAGCAGCTTGACACCCACAGCCTGCTGCGCTAGGATCATTCCTGGCATCCCTGACACCTGAAGTGTTGGTTGACCTACGACGCTTGCTTACCACTGGTACCGATGGTGTAATATCTCGTGAATCTCTTGATCAAATAGTGCACATTCTCCGAGACATGGCACCACCTTTGGCTCCGGAACCTCGAAATGAGGTGGCCAAACTTTGCAAGGAGGCTAAGGAGATTCTTCTAGAAAAGAGATCATCGTATAGAAAGATGCAGTTATACATTCGCTCTGGGCTTGCTGAAGCGCTGCAGACATATGCCTTGGAGCATCCTCGGGTACATCTCAACACGGATTTCATTTGGTTGAATTCATCTCCATTTATTTAATTCAGTACATATGTGCATATATATTCCATGCATCTCTACATCATTTGACCTACCTTGCTGCTGCTTGTTTTAGGAACCAAAGTATGTGCCGAGTGTTATCTGTGGCGTGGAGTCCGCTTCGGAATCCTTGGGCAGGGACTGCTACCACGTTAACTTTGTGGCTGCTCCCGAATCAGGGGCCCATAACCAGTTTTTCTTCGCCCAAGTCAATTGTTCGTTTCCTTATCAGAAGACAGAACCAAATTTCTGCTGCCCTCTACTCTTCACACACACCAGTAAGACCCCGTTACTTGAGCAGCTATATACGCAGGTTTTTGGTTTTCGTCCGGTTTTTCATAAATTAACCGGACAATTCTCTTATTCTTAATTTATCAATCAGGTAATTTTTTTGCCCCAGTTTTAAAAAAAGGAGGAGAATCTCCCCCCCCCCTCCCCCCCCCCCTTTGTCGAAAAGCCTTATGATTTCTGTTACAACCTTTTCGTCTTTTGATCTTACGATGTTTATTCTTGTTTTTCTGCAACCAACGATGCTTGCTTGTTTCGTCCAATCATAGGAAAGGCCTTATGCTTTCTGCGATCATGTTAACTCTCTTGTTGTCCTTGAGTTAATAAAATGGCTTGTGCCGCAGCTGAGATAATGTTATCTGGCCTACCAATTTCTGTTACATATGCCTTGTGTACGCCTCTGAATCTTGCTATACATAATATAGCCTAAGCTATCGATTAATACTACTTCAATATATGTAGCAGTTTCGATATAAATTAGAACATTTGTGTGTTTTTGCAGCTTTGCTGCTGATCGCATGTAGAAAATTTCAGCATCTTAAGATGTTTCGGGGATACACTTTCTCTAGTAACCTTTATTGTGTCAACCATGGTTGCTTAAAAACTGTCATTATTTTGTGGTGTGGTCAGTGGAACTAATGCAAAATAGACATGGTTTGCCCTTTGTCAAACATTTCACATGGAAGAATCACCGCCGGAGCTGCTTTCTTGTGACTGATACATAATCAATTCTGGTTTTGGTGACAGGCCGTTGCTTCTATGGAAAGGGATCCGCGAGGAAGCTTGTGTATCCAGATTCAGCAGACTATTTTGAGTGTGATGGTGATATTACTGACGGTGGAACAATGAACACGGACGGAATGCTAGACACAGATTTCATCTTCGATTTTAGGAGAGACATGCAGTTTGCAGATAATCTGAGAATATATAGTGAACAACAGAAGTTACCGGAGTGTGATGAGTATTAATTTCAACATCAGGAGCAATTAGTATTAGGTCTTGAACCTTATTAAGCCTGACATAGAAATAATATTACGGAAATGTTAACGCCCACACGTGTGGGCGTTTGCACATCATCCACACGCCTCCATCACCACTCATTTTGCCACGTATGAATAGATGACATCAGCAGAATTTTTTTTGGTTTTCGGCTTAAAAATGTTGTATCTCCTAAATAAAAAAGCGAACTAAAAATCTGTTTTTACCATTAAATCCTTCTCGACGAGATCTTCAAAACTAGACCCCATGTTGATATGTTTCGATGAATTTTTTTTGCCAGAAGTTGCCACGATGTTTACACTGCAGTTGCCATAGGGCTTAAATTAAAGTTGCCATGTGGCAATTTTAGTTTGTAGATCATGGCAATTTTACTATTTTGATGATGGCAACTCCAGTACTTTGACCATGAAAATTATTTTTTGTATGAACCATGGCAATTTTACGTGCATGTATCATGGCAATTTTAGTTTATGGTTCATGGCAAGTCTAGTTTCTTAATTCCCCGTTTTATAAATGTCAAAATTTACTTTTAAATGTAGAAGAAAATAGCTCAAACATATCATGCCAACTTCAGTGTAAACATCATGGTAATTCATATGCAATAGACATGGCAACTTTTAATCCAAAAAAAATTCATCAAAACATATCAACATGGGATCTAGTTTCGAAGATCTCATCGCGAGGGATTTAATGGTGAAAACGGATTTTCAATCGGATTTTTCGTTTAAGAGATAAAACATTTTAAAAACTGATCCAAAAAGATTCATACATGCATGCATGCGATGACGTGGCAATCTGTTTACATTAGAGACGTGTGGTGCGTCTCCATTCCTGCCACACGTGTGGCAGTTAGCGCGACCCTAATATTATTATGCTTGTAAATACTTCTGCATTCGATCTTGTATTTAATCATGGGCACAAATCACCTTTGTTTTTCTCTTGGTGGGGGGAGGTTCAGTTTATTTGTTCCCACATCTGTAAGAGTAGACACGCAAGTACACAACATCAGAATTCTCATATGTGAAGTTGAAAGTCATAGAACAACTCTAGAAGATCAGCCGTATTCACGGCCTCCAAAACAGTTTTGTGGACCCTCCAAAAAATATTGAAGGTTGCAGAGGTTGCGCACAAACTCAAACTCGCCAAACGATAGAGGCTGTGTGTAAACTCAAAGTTGCCAACCGTGCAACCTTCGTAAATTTCTCTCTCCCATTTCTTCCTATATCTGTGCACTCTAATCAATCCTCAGTTTGACACATATATAACCCGAGCTTGTCATTGTTAAACATCACACTCACTTGAACAACAGTTCAAACAAAAAGGACAGTTTGAAGATTCAAATTCAAATTTAACCATAATATAAACTTCAGCCAAAAGCAATGCCCGTAGGCTTCAAATGCATGAACAAAAGATGAATCATAAATTCATAATGCACACATTCAGCTGACATGTAAAAATCACATGTCGTCAAGAGCACTGCATCCTCCCATGTGTGCATCTTCCCTTCCTCTGGTGCATTGGCCACTCCATGGCATCCTAGAAGTCGTGGTCTCTGCTCGACTCATCTCCCCAAATCTTGATGTTTCATACATGGCATTTCTAACATCATGAGCCAGTTATCCTCAGCATCTTCTCTTGCATCAATTGATTGTCTTCAAGTTGCATCCATCTCTTTCTTGTGCCTTTTACTTTCATTAATTTGTTCCTATCGTTCCATCTTCTCTTGTAGCCTTCTCTTCCCCAACTCCAGCTTCTCTTGTTTCCTCTTCTCCGCCAATTCCTTCCTTGACTTTTCAATTCATCAATCTTGTACTTATCAGCCCCCACATCCCTTTATATCTTGAGTATCTCCTTTGATCTCTTTGTCCGGCACCCCATGCTTGATCCCGGTCTAGGACTCTAGGCACCCACTCATCATCACCACCACCACCACCACCACCACCACCACCACCACCACCACCACCGGCACCGTCATCAAACTCAAAATAGGAAGAGGTGTTTTGGAGGAGCCTCCCCATTTCTCGCCTTCTACTTCTCATTACCCTTGAAGAATTTCCAACAATTCAGGAGGACACATGTTTATCCCTTCTCCTTTGGGTTTTTTCTTGTACCCTTTCTTGGGCTACCCAATCCTACAACATATAAATGTGTAATAATTTAATGGTCAATGTTATATGCAAATATGACGTTGAAAAATACAAGAGTGCTCATGTAGTAATTAATGGTGGCACCGCTCGGATCCATGTGCCTCACTTCCTCCAAAAAAAAATCGTAACGGTTGCAACTTTCTTGGATCCTACACTATTGGTTTATGAAAGATTTCAGCGTATGGCTGGACCGATTCCTGAGTGATATTGAAACCATTCCTTTGATGCATTTTCAATACTTTGAACTGGTTTGATCATACCCGGTGACCGCATCTAGCATGATATCCTCACATGCCAACAACAAAGCTATTTTTTCCTCACTACTAGAGAAAACCCTAGTAGTAACGCGGGATAAAGGCATAGCAGTAGCGCGGGTGCCAGCGCTACTGCTACGACGCTACAACTAACTTTTAGCAGTAGCACGGTTTAGGCCCCACTAGTGCAGAACAGGGCAATAGCACCGGTTCGTAAGGCCCTTTAGTGCCGGTTACATAACCGACACTAAATTGTGGTCACTAAAGGCCCCCTTTTAGTACCGGTTCAGCACGAACCGGTGCTAAAGGGCAACCACGTGGCACGAGCCAGCTCCGGGGGCCTGGAGCCCTTTAGTACCGGTTGGTAAGACCAACCGGTACTATAAGGTTTGGGGTTTTTTTAGTTTTATGATTTCTTTTTCATTTAATTTTGTGTTTCCATTTTAATTCTTTTTCGTTTGCTGGTATTTTACGATACTACACATTGTACACGTTATGCATATATATATATATATATATATATATATATATATATATATATATATATATATATATATATATATATATATATATATATATAATTTCTAGTAGAACCAATCATGCATATATATATCATCAATGTCTCACAAACCATCATATTAATTAACTCACACATACACACATGTATAGCTATATACAATTTCTCCTACATATGCATGTTGCCTTCGGAGCCAGTGGCATTAGCTTATATTGGTGCCTTCGGAGCACGATGACAATTGGAAGTGGTTTTCATGGGGGCGGTAGCGGGTAATAGTATTCTCCCTTCGGATTTATGACCTGGTCGAGCAAAAATCCCGCTATTTCCTCTTGAAGTGCTTCTACGCGCTCCGTTTCTAGGAGCTTCTCCCGCACCTCTCTGAACTGTTAAGAAGGAGATCAATATGCATGTGTATTAGTTGTGTGACTAGATATCGATAATGGTGTAAAAATTGTGAATAGTGTTTTGACAAGCGTACCCATTCCTGTCTTTGAGATCTGCTCCTTTCGGACGTCATCATGCGAATGTTCTCGCAAACGCAGAATGCACACAGATCAGTCCCCTACGCCTGCTTCAGGGCCTTTACGAGAATGGAATTTGATCAGATAATAATTAATCAAGCATGATAATTAAAGAGATGGCAGCTAGCTAGCTAGTACTACTTAATTACTTACCTTGGGTCTTCCCCATTTAAGCTTTTCTTTCCATTCGCCTTCCGTGACGCTGATGAACCTTGCCCAAGCCCTGCCCGCCGACAAAGAAAATGAATAAAGGGGTTATTAAATAGTTCATATCATGAAATGACGAACTAAATAGGCCGAGATATATAGTTAATAATGATTGAAATTACCTATTGACTATCCCAAACAAGATGTTATAGTCAGTTTTTTCTTTGAGTAGTGAGTCCAGTATTTCAACTGTTCCGGCGTCAACTTTAATGATACACAAGACCCAGTGAAATCTGCATGCACACACGTTTGCATGTCTTAATTAAGCGGGCATATGTAAGCAAAAACATGTAGCTAGCTAGTAGGCAAAAACAGAGAATTTGTAGTACAAGACAGTGTGACTCACTGGAAGTTGTAAGGAAGTAGTATATCTTCATTGTATTTGAGGCGCTTCAAGAACTCTAGCATGCTGTCCTCTACGGCCTTTTGATGACGTGGATCTATTTTCCATGTGTATTCATTAACGGTGTTTGGGTCAATGAACCCAATGCCAAAGCGTCCACATTTTCTCATTTCATACATCTTCATCCTGCATATGATACCACAGAAAATAATATAGTGAGGATAATTACAGGTAATGATTGATCAAAAGGATCACTACAGCTAGCTTGAGACTTAAATTACAGAAAGAAATCACTTACAGACAATAGCAACTGACGATAGATTTGTCGAGTGTGTCTTGATTGTATAACTGAAACAGTTCAGAATACTCAACGGACACAGCTTTCCCATGATAGTAATGCTCCTCCTTGACATTCACCATGAGGGACACTCCATCGGAAATCTTGGTAATGTTTATGTACCATTGATGCAATTCATACATTCTCGTTGGGAGGTTCTTGACCTTGTCTGGCTCGACCAAAGGTTGGCCCCGGACATATTTCCGTTTTAGTTCATCCTCTCTAAGCACAGGCATGGGCTCGATCTCGAGGAATTGTCCAACAGTGATTTTGAGAACTTCAGCCTGCATTATATGCTCCTCCGTTATTACCACATTGCCCACCTCAGGAACGTAAACTGTTTGCCCATAATAATATTGGGCGTGCGTACTATCACGTGTTGTTGGCACAACAAGCGAGGGGATCGATTGCGCCGCCTGTTCTCCCAGCTGGGGAATGGTTTTCCCGCATTTTTTGACAGCTGCTTCTTGTTTGCTCTGTAACGCCCCGAGACCGATGTGCCAGGTGTCATGCAGTTATTCGATGTTGTTGCGTTGTCTTTTTCTTGCGTGTTGCATTCATCATTGCATCATGTGCATTGCATCATGCCATCATGCCATCATGTCTTTTCTTTTCTTACTCAACTAAATAAATTTTATGGATCTTCGATCCATTTAAATCGAGGGAAGGATGACTTCTCTTTATAATATATCCTCCCGATATTAGTGGAGCTATTATAAAATAATCCATTCTTTGGAGTCACCATAACACACTTGCAAAAATCCCAATGCCTTTTATTATTTCAATTCTTGGCCTCTAACTTTGCCATATATCCTTTCGTCATTTTCCGGAGCTCCACCTAAATTCTCAACATTTTTGGACATTTCTAATTCCTATCCCTTGTTCAAACCTTTTCAATTAAATTCAAATGACTTTGAATTTAATTCTTGCAATCATGTCCAATCCTACTTTTCTTTGACCGGGCGCATTTTTGTGAGTCCGGAGAAATTAACCACATGCCCTAATTCTTCTTCCAACCTTCTCTTGTCTTCTTTCCTTTCTTCTAATTCCCTGTTAATGAAAAGAGAGAGGAGGAAGAGAGAAGCCCAGCCGCCACTTGTGTCCAGCTAGGCCCATTTGGCCCAAGGCCTCCCGCAGCCCACTCCCTAACCTAAACCCTAGCCCGACTCCCTTCTCCCTCTCGTTTTTCCCCTCGCGCCGCCAGGAGAGCCCCCGCGCTCGATCCCATCTTCCCCATCTTCTCGATCCCATCTCCCTTTCGATCTCTTCCCTACTCGCTGCCTCTTTTCCCTCGTCCTCCTCCCAACACTTGCACGCAGAGGAGCAGCTTCCCATTCCCCCGAACCCCTTGTCCACTACCTTGGCCTCCGGCCATGGCGCCCGCACCGACCGCCCAGCAGGCCATGCCCCTGGCCGGAGCCACCTTTCCGCGCCTCCTCCTCACCAAGCTCCCCGTCGCCCAGGCGCCCGAGGAGAGGAGCTCCTCGAGCACCTGCGCCTGCAGCCATCGCGCCCGTCGCCGGCGCCACAAGTCCGCGTCGCCGAGCCCCTCGTCCTGCCGGAGTTGCTCCTTCTGCCGCACGCCCACCGAGCTCCATCGCGCCCGACGCCATCGACCTCGAGCTCCAGTGCCCTGCCTTTGTCCGTGCGCCTGTGACGAAGCTCCGGGAGCAGCCATGGCCGTGGATGCCGCCCGCCGCCTCCAGTCTGAAGCTCCGGCGTGCCCAAGCCTCGGAGTCGACCGGATCGACCTCCCCAAACCCCCGTCGCTGGCCTACCCTATTTCTGCTGCGCCGAACGATGACGACCAGCGCCATCCCCCCTGCTTGCACTCCTGCCGCGCCTTCGTTCCGTCTCCTAGCGAAGGAGATGACTAGCAGCACCCAGCCCCGTTGACCGCTGCACGCGCAGGCCCAGTGCACTCACCATGGTCTCCCCTCCTTGTGTGGGCTGCGCCCCTCTCCATGGCCAAGACCGGGACACCGTGAATGTCAAGTTCCTCCACAGGCGCCCGACCGACTACGCGGATTCGCCAAGTACATCTTCTCCAAGACCGGACCGACAAGTACCACGACGTCCATGAACCACTACCGTCGCCCCGAAGATGTTGGATTCGTCAAGTACCTCTCCGAAAAACGAACGTGTACCACTACTTCCACGACGCCCGTGAACGTCTACCTCCACGACGACCCGTGAACGTCTACGAGATGTACCACTACCGTCGACCCGTGAACGTCTACTTCCCTCTACGAACAAGAACCGTCCCGTTTGCACGCTACAAAGGTATAGCCACCGAGATACGTCCGAGAACGAATGCTTGTGTTGTATGAGACGCACCCCTTTGTCTGCACCGTGTCCGTTTTGACACTCGTTTCCATGCTCCTAACCCGTGGGAACCCGGTTACCGGGAGCACCCCACCGTTCATCACATGACACGCTCCCGTCACTTTCTTTTGCACCGACGTCTCATTGAGTTGTTGGCGTGGCACCCTTTTTGTTCCGCCATGACGACTAAATGCTTCATAATGCTCATGTCAACTTTTAATAAAAATTGCATAAACTTGTTCATGTCATCCACATCATGATAACAACAATTAATATGTTTAAATTGTTGTTGCAATAAATTACTAATGCATATGGGGATTTACCGGATTTGTTGTTTGTTATATCCGGCCCCATTTAAATTGCTTAGTTAGATAGTTTCTTTTATGCTTCACCTCTTGCCATGCTTAATAACATTTAATATTGTTGGGTACATTACCGGGAGAGAACTAAATAACTTGAATGTGGTGTTTCGTCAATATGCAACTCGTTGCATATTGAGCTCCACTTAATTTGTAGTATTGTTTTGTGCATTTGGTCATGCCATGCTTCATTAAACCGGACATGCATCATACTTGGTTGTGCATCATGCCATGTTTATGTGGTGGTTGTTTACCATGATTGTTTTGCTCCTTTCCGGTGTTGCTTCTTCGGGTTGGTTCCGATAACGTCGCGTTGTGAGGACCCGTTCGTCTACATTCGTTTGTCTTCTCCATGGTCTCGTTCTTCTTCCTTGCGGGATTTCAGGCAAGATGATCATACCCTCGAAATCACTACTATCTTTGCTATGCTAGTTTGCTCGCTCTTTTGCCATGCCAATGCTACGATGCCTACCACTTGCTTGTCAGCCACCCAAATTGCCATGTTCAACCTCTAACCCACCATGTCCTAGCAAACCGTTGATTGGCTATGTTACCGCTTTGCTCAGCCCCTCTTATAGCGTTGTTAGTTGCAGGTGAAGATCGAAGTTTGTTCCTTGTTGGAACATGGAGATGTTGTTCCTTGTTGGAACATGTTTACTTGTTGGGATATCACAATATATCTTACTTAATTAATGCATCTATATACTTGGTAAAGGGTGGAAGGCTCGGCCTTATGCCTGGTGTTTTGTTCCACTCTTGCCGCCCTAGTTTCCGTCATATCGGTGTTATGTTCCCGGATTTTGCGTCCCTTACGCGGTTGGGCTATAATGGGAACCCCTTGACAGTTCGCCTTAAGTAAAGCTTCTCCAGCAATGCCCAACATTGGTTTTACCATTTGCCACCTAGCCTTTTTCTTTTCCCTTGGGAGTCGCGCTCCTGAGGGTCATCATTATTTTACCCCCCCGGGCCAGTGCTCCTCTGAGTGTTGGTCCACCTGTCAGCTGCCGGTGGCCACCAGGGGCAACTCTGGGTTGGCCTACCCGCACCTAAGACAATCTGAGTGTGCCCTCAGAAAGAGATATGTGCAGCTCCTATCGGGATTTGTCGGCACATTCGGGCGGTGTTGCTGGTTTAGTTTTACCCTGTCGAAATGTCTTGTTGTACCGGGATACCGAGTCTGATCGGAATGTCTCGGGTGGAGGTCTATTCCTTCGTTGACCGTGAGAGCTTGTGATGGGCTAAGTTGGGACACCCTGCAGGGATTTGAACTTTCGAAAGTCGTGCCCGCGGTTATGGGCAGATGGGAATTTGTTAACGTCCGGTTGTAGAAAACCCGAAGTTGACCTTAATTAAAATACATCAACCGTGTGTGTAACCGTGATGGTCTCTTTCCGGCGGAGTCCGGGAAGTGAACACGGTTGTTGGAGTTATGCTTGACGTAGGTTGCTATAGGATCACTTCTTGATCATACTTTATCGACCGTGCTTTGCCTTCTCTTCTCGCTCTCATTTGCGTATGTTAGCCACCATATATGCTAGTCGCTTGCTGCAGCTCCACCTCATTACTCCATCCTTCCTATAAGCTTAAATAGTCTTGATCTCGCGGGTGCGAGATTGCTGAGTCCCTGTGGCTCACAGATACTTCCAAAACCAGTTTGCAGGTGCCGTATGAGTCCGTGCAGATGACGCAACCAAGCTCAGGAGGAGCTCGATGAAGATCTTGTCCTTTGTGTTGTTTCGTTCTAGTTGATCAGTAGTGGAGCCCAGTTGGGGTCGATCGGGGACCTTTGTCGCATTTGGGGTTCTTCTTTTATTTTGGTTCCGTAGTCGGACCTTGATTGTATCTGGATTGATGTAATGCTTTATTCATGTAATTGTGTGAAGTGGCGATTGTAAGCCAACTATGTATCCTTTTCCCTTATTGTATTACATGGGTTGTGTGAAGATTACCTCACTTGCGACATATGCCTTCAATGCGATTATGCCTCTAAGTCGTGCCTCGACACGTGGGAGATATAGTCGCATCGAGGGCGTTACAAGTTGGTAATCAGAGCCTTCCCCGACCTTAGGAGCCCCATTGCTTGATCGTTTTTAGCAGCCGAGTTGTGTCTAGAAAAATGTTTTGAGTCATTTAGGAATTATATATCGGAGAGTTTAGGAATTCTTTTTACTTCCCAGTCTCCTCATCGCTCTGGTAAGGCATCCTGACGTAGAGTTTTGACTCTTCTCTTCTCAAATTTCACTAAAAAAATTTTAGGATCACGCGGGTATCTTGGAATCGTTCCGATGGTTTTATGATGAGAACATTGTCTTGGTGCCTCCTGTCAGGGGTTTAGTGGAAGTGTCCCGGGGAGTTGAGCTCTGAGGTGTTGTCATCATAATTTTATCGTTGCAGTTCTGGAATACCTGAGTTTAGTACGCCGACATCGAAAATCTCTTTTATGCAGTTCGTTGGTGAGATAACCTCGACCAACCCAGTACTGAGGTGGAGTACGGGAGTATTGCCATAACTTGTATAACGGATGCTTTTCGAAGGTTGAGGTAGATGATTTCCGAAGGTTTCTTGGTTATGTGTTGAAGGATGGATACAGCTGGATGTAGGATTTGCTAGTTTGGGTGAGATATTATGCTTCCCCTGTATCCCCAACACCTGATTGCATAACCGGAAAATTTCGGGAGTTTCATAGGTGGGAATTCAAGTAGCTCTTAGGATATCTTTCCGACAGATGTATGATATGAAATTGGGGTTCGACGTCTAGTGGTCCGCCTATTCACGGTCGTTTTACAGTGGTCTCGTTGTGTCTTAAAGAACCCTTGGCTATGCTGGTTCGGGGACACTTCGTATGTCATGTGCACTGCCTTGTACATGATGGTGCTGTACACTCGAGCCCGTGTAGGCCCCACCACAAAAACTTCGGACGGAATCTCTATCATATGTTTGCTCCGGCTTATTCTGCAAGCCAGTCCTTTGTTTTTGTTTTGAGTTGTGGTATTCGAGTTTCTTCAATGTCAAGTGTTGATTCCATACCTTTCCGAAATGGTGTTCTCATACTCCGATGTGAATACCGATCCTTCTCGACAATCGAGATTGTCATGTCAATCCTTTTTAACCGGTGTGCTTCTCTTCAAGTGGACACGATCATTTGAACTTCCGCAAGATCAATGATCAGTTCTTCTCAACGGTGTTTGTTTCATCCGTCTCCAAGTTGCCTTTGTTTTTCCCACCCACCCACCCCTTTTTCTTCAAGGACTCAGATTTCTTAATCGAGTATCCATTTTATTGATGGGAAATTTCTCCATTCTTTTCCGTCAATGTTCTTATCCGGTGATTCTCATGAAGATTCTAATGGAGCTTCAAGTTCGTCATTCCTCATTCCTTTCTCTTCTCCGGTGGATTCAAGTCAAGATTTGTCGATTATATCCCCTTTTTCTCGTCTCAAATACCTTCTCTTGACGGTGCTCCTCATATTTATTCATTTCTCGCTATTCTATTGTTCCAGAGTGCTCAAGATATCTCGAAGATTCGTGTTTCCACTCTGCATCCGTTCAAGCTCTTTCGAGATTGGTATCTCATTCAAGTCATTTAACTCAACCGGTGCAACATCTCTTTTAAATCTTTTCAACGGTGTTCTTTTGAGTGGGCCCTAACCCACAGGTCTTTTCCCAGGATCTTACCTGACTCTTCTAATTCTCCCGGAGATGTCCTTAAAATTCTTTTCGAAGTTTGACGTAAGAATGAGTTATCATCAGTCAAATGCCATCTCCTAGATCTTTCACAATTATTTTCATCGTTGGCTCAACCTCTTCGTTTTGATTCTTTCGGAGTGTCTAAATAATTCTTGGTGGTGTTTCGCGTTGTCATTCTCATCATTTGAAGACCGAAGAAGAGTTTCTCTTTAATCTTGCTCTATTCTCTTCAAGATTCATGGTGCTAGCTTGTTGCCATCCTCTCATAATTATTTTCGATTGTGAGAATCTTTTTCACCCATCTGGAGTATTCAAGAGTCTTCTCAGTTTGATTATCCGGAGTCCATCAATTCAGATTTATTCATTCTCAGTTTGCAGTTATCATTCTCCGATCTTACCGGTGCCTTGTTCAAGTGATCTTTAATCGGCTTCGTGCTCTCTTCGTCTCATGTATCTAAATACCCTAAAGTATCTTCATTCATTTTGCAATTCTTCCCGGTGATTTGTGCATTTGCTACGTTCAATTTCAATTCTTACGGTGGTTCTTCAAGAGTTCTCTTTCTTTGTTATCATATCAATTCATTCGTTCTTTCCAAATCCTACCGGTGGTTCGTTGAAGACCTTCTCAAGTTTACGCCATATCTCTCTTAATCCTTTCTACAAGAATAAGTGGTATGCCAAATCCATTGCTTGTCATCAATTTAAATTGGTGAAGGATACGCATAACATAATTCTTATTCTGGTTTCATCCAGGTGATTAATCCTTTCCTTCAGAGTTTGTCCAGGAGGAATAAATTCTTGGCTGCTTGTTGTTCATCTTTCTTCCGGAGTTCTAAGTTTTCCGCATTATCTCGTCGCGAAGCTCCATCTAAATCATCGCAAGGCTTCACCTTGTGTTTTCAACTTCTCTTTCTTTTTATCATCCTTTTATTACCGGAGTTCTTCATGGAGGCTCTACATGGTGGTTCATCAAGGATTCCTTTCATTCTTCAATTGTTCTTCAGATTTTCTCTCGAAGTTATGACCCGCCAAGCTATACTCTAAAATAAACATGGTGCTCAACACATGTTTTGTTTTGAGGAGCTCAAGTATTCTTCATCTTGCATTTCGAAGTGCAATTCTTTCTACCTTATCTTTTGAGGTGGTATTATGTTATTCTTGATAATGTTCCCTTCGTGTTTCATGATTCACAAATTATCAAGAATGAGGTAGTTTAAATCCATTAATCTCGTCATTGGAGTTATCTTGGATTATATTTCACCTTAAGCCTTCCCTAAGGATGGTTGTTATTATGGTGCTTATAAATGATCCAAGTTTCTTCATTTATCCTCCCGGTGAAATAAGTTTCTCGTCTTCTTGTTCATATCAATCCAATCTTGTTTTTCGTAAGTGGCAGGTTGTCACCTCATTATTTGAGATGTACTCCACAAGACCATAGCAAGCTTATCTTTTCGTTGTTGGTTTTCCAACAACTCCGTTCTAGCATTTGTTGTTATCGTGCTCTCTCAAGATCTTGTTTCACTTTGTTCATTCCATTCCACTCTTTCTTCTATTCCGGAGGCATTGTGATGCTCCTCTCTGCAACCCATCTTCTTGTTTGTCAGGATCATGTTCTTTTCTTGACTTATCCATTCAACCGGAGTGTTGTGTTCCTTTTGCTCAAGTTCTCTCATTTTATCAAGTCTTGCATCTCTGTTCAACCAGAGTGCTGCCCGAATTCTTCCTCTCTGATCTTGTTTTAACCGGAGTGATTTCGAATTCTATCTTGTCCATCAAACTCTTGATTCATGTCTTTGCAACCTTCAAGTCCTCGTAATGTTCCTTGTTCCTCTTTTCTAACGGATTGTTTGCAATCTCGTTCGTCTCTGCTGTACTCTTTCTTTTAAATTGCTCAACCTCTCAAGGTTCATGGTTTCACTCATTGGTCAAAGAAGCAACTTAGTTTTACCGCTTCACTTTCCCTTTCGTTTTCCCTACGGTGCCATTCTAGATCTCGGGACGAGATCCTCTCGTAGTGGTGGAGTGTTGTAACGCCCCGAGACCGATGTGCCAGGTGTCATGCAGTTATTCGATGTTGTTGCGTTGTCTTTTTCTTGCGTGTTGCATTCATCATTGCATCATGTGCATTGCATCATGTCATCATGCCATCATGTCTTTTCTTTTCTTACTCAACTAAATAAATTTTATGGATCTTCGATCCATTTAAATCGAGGGAAGGATGACTTCTCTTTATAATATATCCTCCCGATATTAGTGGAGCTATTATAAAATAATCCATTCTTTGGAGTCACCATAACACACTTGCAAAAATCCCAATGCCTTTTATTATTTCAATTCTTGGCCTCTAACTTTGCCATATATCCTTTCGTCATTTTCCGGAGCTCCACCTAAATTCTCAACATTTTTTGGACATTTCTAATTCCTATCCCTTGTTCAAACCTTTTCAATTAAATTCAAATGACTTTGAATTTAATTCTTGCAATCATGTCCAATCCTACTTTTCTTTGACCGGGCGCATTTTTGTGAGTCCGGAGAAATTAACCACATGCCCTAATTCTTCTTCCAACCTTCTCTTGTCTTCTTTCCTTTCTTCTAATTCCCTGTTAATGAAAAGAGAGAGGAGGAAGAGAGAAGCCCAGCCGCCACTTGTGTCCAGCTAGGCCCATTTGGCCCAAGGCCTCCCGCAGCCCACTCCCTAACCTAAACCCTAGCCCGACTCCCTTCTCCCTCTCGTTTTTCCCCTCGCGCCGCCAGGAGAGCCCCCGCGCTCGATCCCATCTTCCCCATCTTCTCGATCCCATCTCCCTTTCGATCTCTTCCCTACTCGCTGCCTCTTTTCCCTCGTCCTCCTCCCAACACTTGCACGCAGAGGAGCAGCTTCCCATTCCCCCGAACCCCTTGTCCACTACCTTGGCCTCCGGCCATGGCGCCCGCACCGACCGCCCAGCAGGCCATGCCCCTGGCCGGAGCCACCTTTCCGCGCCTCCTCCTCACCAAGCTCCCCGTCGCCCAGGCGCCCGAGGAGAGGAGCTCCTCGAGCACCTGCGCCTGCAGCCATCGCGCCCGTCGCCGGCGCCACAAGTCCGCGTCGCCGAGCCCCTCGTCCTGCCGGAGTTGCTCCTTCTGCCGCACGCCCACCGAGCTCCATCGCGCCCGACGCCATCGACCTCGAGCTCCAGTGCCCTGCCTTTGTCCGTGCGCCTGTGACGAAGCTCCGGGAGCAGCCATGGCCGTGGATGCCGCCCGCCGCCTCCAGTCTGAAGCTCCGGCGTGCCCAAGCCTCGGAGTCGACCGGATCGACCTCCCCAAACCCCCGTCGCTGGCCTACCCTATTTCTGCTGCGCCGAACGATGACGACCAGCGCCATCCCCCCTGCTTGCACTCCTGCCGCGCCTTCGTTCCGTCTCCTAGCGAAGGAGATGACTAGCAGCACCCAGCCCCGTTGACCGCTGCACGCGCAGGCCCAGTGCACTCACCATGGTCTCCCCTCCTTGTGTGGGCTGCGCCCCTCTCCATGGCCAAGACCGGGACACCGTGAATGTCAAGTTCCTCCACAGGCGCCCGAACGACTACGCGGATTCGCCAAGTACATCTTCTCCAAGACCGGACCGACAAGTACCACGACGTCCGTGAACCACTACCGTCGCCCCGAAGATGTTGGATTCGTCAAGTACCTCTCCGAAAAACGAACGTGTACCACTACTTCCACGACGCCCGTGAACGTCTACCTCCACGACGACCCGTGAACGTCTACGAGATGTACCACTACCGTCGACCCGTGAACGTCTACTTCCCTCTACGAACAAGAACCGTCCCGTTTGCACGCTACAAAGGTATAGCCACCGAGATACGTCCGAGAACGAATGCTTGTGTTGTATGAGACGCACCCCTTTGTCTGCACCGTGTCCGTTTTGACACTCGTTTCCATGCTCCTAACCCGTGGGAACCCGGTTACCGGGAGCACCCCACCGTTCATCACATGACACGCTCCCGTCACTTTCTTTTGCACCGACGTCTCATTGAGTTGTTGGCGTGGCACCCTTTTTGTTCCGCCATGACGACTAAATGCTTCATAATGCTCATGTCAACTTTTAATAAAAATTGCATAAACTTGTTCATGTCATCCACATCATGATAACAACAATTAATATGTTTAAATTGTTGTTGCAATAAATTACTAATGCATATGGGGATTTACCGGATTTGTTGTTTGTTATATCCGGCCCCATTTAAATTGCTTAGTTAGATAGTTTCTTTTATGCTTCACCTCTTGCCATGCTTAATAACATTTAATATTGTTGGGTACATTACCGGGAGAGAACTAAATAACTTGAATGTGGTGTTTCGTCAATATGCAACTCGTTGCATATTGAGCTCCACTTAATTTGTAGGATTGTTTTGTGCATTTGGTCATGCCATGCTTCATTAAACCGGACATGCATCATACTTGGTTGTGCATCATGCCATGTTTATGTGGTGGTTGTTTACCATGATTGTTTTGCTCCTTTCCGGTGTTGCTTCTTCGGGTTGGTTCCGATAACGTCGCGTTGTGAGGACCCGTTCGTCTACATTCGTTTGTCTTCTCCATGGTCTCGTTCTTCTTCCTTGCGGGATTTCAGGCAAGATGATCATACCCTCGAAATCACTACTATCTTTGCTATGCTAGTTTGCTCGCTCTTTTGCCATGCCAATGCTACGATGCCTACCACTTGCTTGTCAGCCACCCAAATTGCCATGTTCAACCTCTAACCCACCATGTCCTAGCAAACCGTTGATTGGCTATGTTACCGCTTTGCTCAGCCCCTCTTATAGCGTTGTTAGTTGCAGGTGAAGATCGAAGTTTGTTCCTTGTTGGAACATGGAGATGTTGTTCCTTGTTGGAACATGTTTACTTGTTGGGATATCACAATATATCTTACATAATTAATGCATCTATATACTTGGTAAAGGGTGGAAGGCTCGGCCTTATGCCTGGTGTTTTGTTCCACTCTTGCCGCCCTAGTTTCCGTCATATCGGTGTTATGTTCCCGGATTTTGCGTCCCTTACGCGGTTGGGCTATAATGGGAACCCCTTGACAGTTCGCCTTAAGTAAAGCTTCTCCAGCAATGCCCAACATTGGTTTTACCATTTGCCACCTAGCCTTTTTCTTTTCCCTTGGGAGTCGCGCTCCTGAGGGTCATCATTATTTTACCCCCCCGGGCCAGTGCTCCTCTGAGTGTTGGTCCACCTGTCAGCTGCCGGTGGCCACCAGGGGCAACTCTGGGTTGGCCTACCCGCACCTAAGACAATCTGAGTGTGCCCTCAGAAAGAGATATGTGCAGCTCCTATCGGGATTTGTCGGCACATTCGGGCGGTGTTGCTGGTTTAGTTTTACCCTGTCGAAATGTCTTGTTGTACCGGGATACCGAGTCTGATCGGAATGTCTCGGGTGGAGGTCTATTCCTTCGTTGACCGTGAGAGCTTGTGATGGGCTAAGTTGGGACACCCTGCAGGGATTTGAACTTTCGAAAGTCCGTGCCCGCGGTTATGGGCAGATGGGAATTTGTTAACGTCCGGTTGTAGAAAACCCGAAGTTGACCTTAATTAAAATACATCAACCGTGTGTGTAACCGTGATGGTCTCTTTCCGGCGGAGTCCGGGAAGTGAACATGGTTGTTGGAGTTATGCTTGACGTAGGTTGCTATAGGATCACTTCTTGATCATACTCTTATCGACCGTGCTTTGCCTTCTCTTCTCGCTCTCATTTGCGTATGTTAGCCACCTTATATGCTAGTCGCTTGCTGCAGCTCCACCTCATTACTCCATCCTTCCTATAAGCTTAAATAGTCTTGATCTCGCGGGTGCGAGATTGCTGAGTCCCTGTGGCTCACAGATACTTCCAAAAACCAGCTTGCAGGTGCCGTTGAGTCCGTGCAGATGACGCAACCAAGCTCTGGAGGAGTTCGATGAAGATCTTGTCCTTTGTATTGTTTCCGTTCTAGTTGATCAGTAGTGGAGCCCAGTTGGGGTCGATCGGGGACCTTTGTCGCATTTGGGGTTCTTCTTTTATTTTGGTTCCGTAGTCGGATCTTGACTGTATCTGGATTATGTAATGCTTATTCATGTAATTGTGTGAAGTGGCGATTGTAAGCCAACTATGTATCCTTTTCCTTATTGTATTACATGGGTTGTGTGAAGATTACCTCACTTGCGACATATGCCTTCAATGCGATTATGCCTCTAAGTCGTGCCTCGACACGTGGGAGATATAGTCGCATCGAGGGCGTTACAGCTCGATCCCGAGCTCGCCTCCTTACGTAGACGTGCTCGATTTAACTTCCTGATGTGGCGCTCATAGTCTGTGTCAACAGGCTTGGGAGCTGGTGGTTGAGCCCTACGAATGAAGTGGTCAATCGTTTCCTCAGGCACTTTCTCCCTTGGCGGCGGTGGCGGTTTCGGTGCAAAATGGGCTTCCACCTCGAACTTCAATATGGCTGCGATTTCCTCCTCGGACCTGTCATAAGACCTCTGCGGAAGAGGCGTGAGGCTTGGACCATATTTATATCGCTTGCCTCCGCCTGTACTTCCTGTACTACCTCGACTCGTACTGCTACGCACCATAGCTGCGGGGTGTCTCTTCTGCGATTGCTGAGGCGGCGGAGACGACTGACGGGGCTGAGTTGGACGAGGAGGAGTGGCCGCCTGAAGCTGTGCCGAACTTGGAGGAGAAGTGGCATGAGGTTGTGCCAGACTTGGAGGAGGAGTGGACGTCTGACGCTGTGGCGGACTTGGAGGAGGAGGAGTGGCCTGACACTTTGCCGGACTTGGAGGAGGACTGGCCTGACACTTTGCCGGACTTGGTGGACTTGCAAGAGTGGGAGACTGCTGACTCGGTGGCGGACTTTGACGAGGAGTGGGCTGACGCGGTGTCGGTGGCCTTCAAAAGATGATGCAATCCTTTTTCCATAGGATGATACGATGTTTGGCCTCTCCGAGAAAGCGCTCGTCGTCACCTCCCGGATAGTCAAGCTGTAGCTCCGAATATGGGTCCACCACCTCATCAACCAAGACACGAGCATAGCCCGCTGGAATCGGGTTGCAATGGAAGGTTGCCTTGGGGGGATTTGTAAAAGCAACGGCGTCCGCCACCTTCATGGATATGTTCTTCATTTTGACGTGTAGCTCGCAGCTAGTGTTCTCCGTGATGTCATCCACAGGGTATCTATCCAGCATTGCATCGTCCGGGGCGGAACCCACGCTGCTTCTCGGCATGGATGGGGCGGTGCTATCCAATGCTGGATCATTCGCTAGCTGCTGCAGCTGCTGAGACCCCCTTTGCTGGGTAAGTGAGTCGATCTACTCCTGCTGCCGCTGGAATTTGATTGCCAATTCCGCTTGACTTGCTTCTAGGCCTTGAAGGCGTTCATAGTCCCGCTTCCTCTGCTCCTCCTCCATCTTCCTCTTCTTCTCCTCCGCAATCTTCTTTCTCGCACGGGTTCTGTAGTCGATGTTCTAGTCTGAAAACCCCTCATACCACGGAATAGCGCCCTTGCCTCATGTTCTTCCCGGGTGTTCAGGATTTCCCAGGGCACGCGTAAGCTCGTCGTTCTCTCTGTTTGGCTGGAACACCCCCGATCGTGCCTCTTCTATTGCAACAAGTATCGCATCGTTGGCTCCCTTCAGACTTGCCCTCGTCGAAACATTGCCTGTCTTCGGGTCCAACTCGCCCCCCATGCGCATAGAACCAAGTCCTGACCCTGGGGGGCCAGCTCTTAGTAATCGGAGTGGCACCTGCATCCTCCATCTCTTTCTCAGACTTATCCCACTTAGGCATTCCCACCGCATAGCCACCTGGCCCCAGCTTATGGAACTTATCCTTTTTTTCGGCATTCTTCTTGTTTATTCTCGACCGTTCCTTAGCTAATTCTGAATCCTTGAATTTCACGAAATCGTCCCAATGAGCACGTTGGTTCTCTAGTGTTCCCTCGAATACTGGAGTCTTCCTTCCTCCCTTGACGTACTTGTTCCATTCACGATTCTTGTGGTTCTTGAATGCCACCGCCATCTTCCTAAGAGCAGCGTCCTTGACTTTCTGCACGTCTGCTTCTGTGAAATGATCTGGTAGGGTGAAATGTTCCATGAGAATATCCCAAAGCAGATCTTTTTGATTCTTGTCGACAAAAGTAACATCTGGACGTGGAGCAGCATCCTCTTTGCCTTTTTGTCTTTTGTCTTTTGCTGGCTCTCTCCATTCTTGAAGGGAGATCAGGAGTTGGTCCTTCACAAGAACTCGGCACTGACGAACGAACTTGTCCGCAGTCTTCTTAGGCGCTAATTGTTCGCCATTAGGTCTGAATGGCTCGATATTGTACTTTACGCCCTCCTTCAACTTTTTGTTCGGGCCTCATTTCGTCCTTTTGCCTGAAGATTTGCTCGATCCGGATGGCTGAAAGAACAAAGATTGATTCGTTAATATATCTTCAAGTCATTTAAAACATGTGATGATCACCAGATACCTGCTTATATAAATATATATACCTCGCCGGTCTTTGTTGTTTCAGGATCAACATGTTCTTCGTCATCGTCATAATCGTAGTTCATGACTTCATCAATTCGGTCGTCGCGATCGAATATCATACCACCCTCTCCGGTGTTGTTTAGAAATTCGGAGCCGTCATAATCTTCTTCATTCTGATCATCATCTGGCCCGCGTACCATATCGAACATGGTCTGTTCTCCCTCTCTGTCGGTATTGTCTGCCATAGCTTTTATTTAACTAATTCAAAAGAAATATAAAACAATTTAGTATTCAAATTACATCATCTCGAATAATAGATATAATCTTGAATACTTCGTCTAGAATAATAGATATAATCTCGAATACATCATCTCGAATAATATATAATATTGAATAGTACATCACTGACTAGCTAATTAAAGATCGAATACTACAGAAGAATCTAGGACACTCGCGGTTCCTGCGGCGCGGGCGGTGGACACCCAAATAGAAGGAACCCTCACAGGATCATAGCTGAAGTGAGATCCCCGAAGATACTGCCAGGTATTGGAGAACCTGCCGCCCTCTAACGCAACCATGTAGCGATGGACGTGCTCGTCCTCCTCCCTGACACGGCGATGTACCACCTCCGGCGGAGCCGGGTCCCTCCGCACCGAAACTGGCCCACGCGAACGCCACCAAACGAGATCAGGGTCGACGACGGGACCCAGGGCCGGGTTCCTCATCAAGCGGCGCGCCCCTCCAGGGAGCACCTCCCAGTGCCAGCCCGGCCGAGCCCAGTCCCGGACATGGGTCGGCTGGACGTCGTCGCGGACGGGTCGACGGCGAGGATGCGGGCCAGGCATCGTCGAGAACAAATACTAGCTATATGCCCGCAAAAAATAATATTTTTTTAATGATTGGATTTTGATAACTAAAATTGCTAACATTTCTATTATTTCAAAAATCTATATACTATTTCATACTAATTAAGCATCTAACACTACAAACAGAAAACACAACTTCTATACATCCATTAAAAAACTGAAAAACAACATTGTATAAAAAATTTCCATACTAATTAAACACTAATTATATACTAATAATAAAAATCTAAATTATATACTAATTAAACATAAAAAATTCCATACTAATTAAACACTAATTTCCATATAAATTTTTTTGATAACTAAAACAATAATAATCTAAATAATGTAAATTATACACTAATTCATGCTTGTGTGTGTGTGTGTGTTTTGATAACTAAAACAATAATAATCTAAATAATCTAAATTATATACTAATTCATGCTTGTGTGTGTGTGTGTGTGTTTTGATAACTAAAACAATATTAATCTAAATAATCTAAATTATATACTAATTCATGCTTGTGTGTGTGTGTGTGTGTTTTGATAACTAAAACAATATTAATCTAAATAATCTAAATTATATACTAATTCATGCTTGTGTGTGTGTGTGTGCTCGGGGCCGGGAGGGGCGGCGCCCATGGTGGCCGCCGGGGGCGAGGGAGAGAGGTTAGAGGGGGAGAGCTCACAGCGGGGCGACGGCGACGGCGAGGCGACGGCGGCGACGGGGACGGGGGCGGCGACGGGGACGAGGGCGGCGACGGAGACGAGGGCGGCGACGGGGACGGGGCAGGCCAGGGGCGACGGCAGGGCGGCGACGGGACGGGGGCGAGGACGAGGGCGGCGACGGGGACGGGGGGCGGCGACGGCGACGGAGACGATGAAAACAGAGGAAGAATGAAAATTTCGTAAGTCGAGTATATATAGACGGCACCTTTAGTACCGGTTGGAGCCACCAACCGGTATTAAAGGCCTGTTTTGGCCAGGCCAAGCGGCGGGAAGCGACCCCCTTTAGTACCGGGTGGTGGCACAAACCGATACTAAAGCCCCCCCCCCCCCTTTAGTACCGGTTTGTGCCACGACCCGGTACTAAAGAGGTCGCGCTGCCACCCCAAAGTTTAGTCCCACCTCGCCGGGCGAAGGGCAGCCGCACTGGTTTATAAACCCAGCCACGGCTACCACTTCGAACTCCTCTATATAGCTAGCAGGCTTGTGGGCCTAAACTCTGCGCGCTGCCCTGTGAGTCTGCTGGGCCTTTAAGGCCTGTAATTACACACCTGTGGCCTATCAGGCCCACAGGGCAGCGCCCCAATTTTTTTATAGTTTTTTTCTTTTCTGCTTTATTTTCTTCTATTTATTTTTGCGTAGTTTCTTGTATAGTTTTTTCTTTTCTATTATTTATTTTCTTCTATTTATTTGTGAGTAGTTTTTCATCTAGTTTGCCAAAATTCAACATTTTCAGAGTTCATTTTGTAGTGATTTTCAATTTCACGGTCATTTTGTAAACGATTGAAAAATAGCAAATATAATTTTTTTTCTTTTCTGCTTTATTTTTTCTTCTATTTATTTTTGAGTAGTTTTTTCTTTTCTGCTATATTTATTTTCTTCTATTTATTTTTGAGTAGTTTTCTATATATTTTTTTTAACTATAGTTTTTCTTTCTTTTCTGCTATTTTTTCTGTTAGTGCCCGTAGTTTTCAAATTTGAATAGTTTAAATTTTGAATTATTTGAAATTAGTGTGAATTTGTTTGCACATAAAATTTCTTCGCGTTTCAAATGCCAAAACACATAACTAGCCTAACTATTACAGAGATTCCCCTCTCGGTGCGAAACACAGAAGAAAGTGATGATAGCTAGTGAAGCCGATCACATCCCAGATCTTCGGGTGTGAAACTTTTTCTTCGCGTGTGTCCCTTTGCGCCGTAACCATGGAAAATCTTCATCATTTAACGGGATGCTCGGGTCAATATTCACTGTGAATGGAGCAATTTCATCAAACTTTTCATAATCTTCTGACTTGTCTGTCTTGTCATCCACTCCCACGATGTTTCTCTTCCCAGAAAGAACTATGTGCCGCTTTGGCTCATCGTACGATGCATTCGCTTCCTTATCTTTTCTTTTTCTTGGCTTGGTAGATATGTCCTTCACATAGAAAACCTGTGCCACATCATTGGCTAGGACGAATGGTTCGTCTGCATAAGCAAGATTGTTGAGATCCACTGTTGTCATTCCGTACTGCGGGTCTTCCGTTACCCCGCCTCGTGTCATATTGACCCATTTGCACCGAAACAAAGGGACCTTTAAACCACGTCGATAGTCAAGTTCCCATATGTCCTGTATATAACCATAATATGTTTCCTTTCCCGTCTTAGTTTCTGCATCAAAGCGGACACCACTGTTTTGGTTGGTGCTCTTCTTATCTTAGGCGATCGTGTAAAATGTATTACCATTTATCTCGTACCCTTTGAAAGTCATTATATTCGAAGATGGTAACTGGGACAGCAAGTACAGGTCATCTTCAATAGAGGTGTCATGCATGGTACGTGTCTGCAACCAGCTGGCGAAACTCCTGGTTTGTTCACGTGTAATCCAGTCATCAGACCGCTCCGGATGTTTGGAGCGTAGCAAATTCTTGTGTTCATCCATATACGGAGCCACCAAGGCGGAATTCTGTAGAACTGTGTAGTGTGCTTCAGTGAGAGAATGTCCATCCATACATATTATTTGTTTCCCTCCTAGCGTGCCTTTTCCATCCAGTCTGCCCTTATGCCGCGATTCAGGAACACCAATCGGCTTAAGGTTAGGAATAAAGTCAATACAAAACTCAATGACCTCCTAATTTTGATGGCCCTTGGAGATGCTTCCTTCTGGCCTAGCACGGTTATGAACATATTTCTTTAAGACTCCCATGAACCTCTCAAAGGGGAACATATTGTGTAGAAATACAGGACCCAAAACGTTAATCTCTTCACATAGGTGAACTAGGACGTGCGTCATGATGTTGAAGAAGGATGGTGGGAACACCAACTCGAAACTGACAAGACATTGCACCAAATCATTCTGTAACCTTGGTATGATTTCTGGATCGATTACCTTCTGAGAGATTGCATTGAGAAATGCACATAGCTTCACAGTGGCTAATCGAACGTTTTCCGGTAGAAGCCCCCTCAATGCAACCGGAAGCAGTTGCGTCATAATCACGTGGCAGTCATGAGACTTTAGGTTCTGGAACTTTTTCTCTGCCATGTTTATTATTCCCTTTATATTCGACGAGAAGCCAGACGGTACCTTAATACTGAGCAGACATTCAAAGAAGATTTCCTTCTCTTCTTTGGTAAGAGCGTAGCTTGCATGACCCTGATGTATGCCGTCTTCTCCGTGCATACGTTGCTGGTCCTCCCGTGCCTCAGGTGTATCTTTTGTCTTCCCATACACGCCCAAGAAGCCAAGCAGGGTCACGCAAAGATTCTTCGTCACGTGCATCACGTCGATTGCGGAGCGGACCTCTAGGTCTTTCCAATATGGCAGGTCCCAAAATATAGATTTCTTCTTCCACATGGGTGCGCGTCCGTCAGCGTCCTTTGGAACAGGTTGTCCGCCAGGACCCTTTCCAAATATCACCTTCAAATCCTTGACCATATCATGTACATCAGCACCAGTACGGTGGCGAGGCTTCATCCGGTGATCCGCCTCACCTTTGAAATGCTTGCCTTTCTTTCTTACGGGATGCCTGCTCGGAAGAAATCGACGATGTCCCAGGTACACATTCTTCTTACAACTATTCAAATATATACTGTCGGTATCATCCAAACAGTGCGTGCATCCGCGGTATCCCTTGTTTGTCTGTCCTGAAAGGTTACTGAGAGCAGGCCAATCATTGATGGTCACGAACAGCAACGCCTTTAGGTCAAATTCTTCCCCCATGTGCTTATCCCACGCACGTACACCTGTTCCATTCCACAGTTGTAAGAGTTCTTCAACTAATGGCCTTAGATACACATCAATGTCGTTGCCGGGTTGCTTAGGGCCTTGGATGAGCACTGGCATCATAATGAACTTCCGCTTCATGCACAACCAAGGAGGAAGGTTATACAAACATAGAGTCACAGGCCAAGTGCTATGGTTGCTGCTCTGCTCCCCAAAAGGATTAATGCCATCTGCGCTTAGACCAAACCATACGCTCCTTGCATCATCTGCAAACTCCTTCCCGTACTTTCTTTCGATATTTCTCCACTGCGACCCGTCAGCTGGTACTCTCAACTTTCCGTCTTTCTTACGGTCTTCTCTGTGCCATCGCATCGCCTTGGCATGCTCTTTGTTTTGGAACAAACGTTTCAACCATGGTATTATAGGAGAATACCACATCACCTTGGCAGGAATCTTCTTCCTGGGGCGCTCGCCCTCGACATCACCATGCAAATCGCGGCTGATCTTATAGCGCAATGCACCACATACCAGGCAAGCGTTCAAATCCTCGTACTCACCGCGGTAGAGGATGCAATCATTAGGGCATGCATGTATCTTCTGCACCTCTAACCCTAGAGGGCAGACAACCTTCTTTGCTTCGTACGTACTCTCGGGCAATTCGTTGTCCTTTGGAAGCATATCCTTTATCATTACCAGCAACTTTCCAAATCCCTTGTCAGATACACCATTCTCTGCCTTCCATTGCAGCAATCCCAGTGTGGTGCCCCGCTTTTTCTTGTCACCTACGCAATTCAGGAACAACAATTTTTTGTGATCCTCTAACATGCGCTGCAACTTCTTCTTCTCCAAATCACTTGCGCAGTTTCTTTTTGCATCGGCAATGGCCCGACCTAGATCATCAACGGGCTCATCTGATGCCTCTTCTTCAGCTTCTTCCCGCATTGCCGGCTCAGCTTCTTCCCGCATTACCGACTCAGCTTCTTCCCCCATTGTTGTATCATCGTATTCAGGGAACCCATGGCCAGGATAGCTGTCGTCGTCCTCTTCTTCTTCATTGTCTTCCATCATAACCCTTCTTTCTCCGTGCTTGGTCCAAACATTATAGTGGGGCATGAAACCGGACTCAAACAGGTGGACGTGAATGTTTCTTGATGTAGAGTAATTGCGACCATTCTTACAGCCAGCACATGGACAAGGCATAAAACCATCCGCCCGCTTGTTTGCCTCAGCCGCAAGCAGAAAAGTATGCACGCCCTCAGCAAACTGGGGAGAGCATCGGTCATCGTACATCCATTGCCAGCTCATCTTCATTACACAACACCGAATAGACCAAATTAATACAAGTTCATACATAAAGTTCATACAACACTTAAATGCAACAAACAAATAACTCTCTAGCTAAAGCATTTAAATGCAACAACAAATGCGATCAAGATCGCAACTAAGGTAACAATTGATCCAATAGCATAATGATACCAAGCCTCACTATCGATGGCATATTTTCTAATCTTTCTAATCTTCAAGCACATTTTCTCCATCTTGATCTTGTGATCATCGACGACATCGGCAACATGCAACTCCAATTCCATCTTCTCCCCCTCAATTCTTTTCAATTTTTCTTTCAAGTACTCGTTTTCTCTTTCAACTAAATTTAACCTCTCGACAATAGGGTCGGTTGGAATTTCCGGTTCACATACCTCCTAGATAAAAATATCTATGTCAACTTGATGGGCATAATTTGTCATAAACACGAAATGCAACAAATAGTTTTAAAAGAGAATATACCACATCCGAATCATAACAAGGACGAGGGCCGACGGGGACGTATATCAAAACCATGGCACTATGTATAACAAACAACGTACGGGTAAGATAATTATTATACGAGTAACTATATATCCAAATCACACAAACATCAATTTTTTATATAAAATTTCATGAACAAGAGGCTCACCACAAGGTGGTGCCGGCGACGGGACGGTGCGGGCGATCGACGGTGGTTACGACGGAGATTTAGAAGGCACTAAGTAAACAACACCTACATATGCAAACTAAGTGTTATTTTAACCTCAAATTGCATATAAATCAAATACTAGCACATATATATATTTCCTCCCAAATTACTAAACTCACAAATTAATAACTATATAAAGCATTGCAAGAGCTAATCTAGCAATGAGAGATGAAAGGACAAAGTTGCTAACCTTTGTGATCATTTGAATGGATGGGGGCCTTCAAAGCTTGACAAATTTTGGGCAAAATGTGTGATGAGCTCGAGAGGAAGAGGGGAAGAACAGAGAGGAGAGGGGAAAGGGGAAGAACAGAGCGAGCTCGGGTGGACGAAGGGTTATGTAGGACGACCTTTAGTACCGGTTCGTGCCAAGAACCGGTACTAACGGTGCTAGAGGGGGCCCAGACTGACAACATCCTGCCACCACTCTCATTAGTACCGGTTCGTGGCACGAACCGGTGTTAAAGGTTAGCCACGAACCGGTACTAATGAGAGCGGCCCGGCTAGCCGTTGGAACCGGCACTAATGTATACATTTGTGCCGGCTCAAATACAAACCGGCACTAATGTGCTTCACGTTTGACCCTTTTTCTACTAGTGCCCCCGCTACTGCTAACTCAATTAGCAGTAGCGCGTGTTCCAGCAAGCATTACTACTAATTACTAACAGCGCGCCCTGACCCCGCGCTACTACTATTCTTTTGTATTCCATTTCTCTTTTGTTTTATACTGTATTTATACACGGTTATACAAGTTTTCATACAATAGCAATCTAGAGATTGTTATATCATTGTGATCATGATGAGTTATGATATCATTGCATGAAAGAACGCAAATTAGATTCAAATGGATGGATCCAAAGTGACCAAGCTGGATTAGTAGGACGGCGTAGATCGTCCTACTAGTCCAACTTGGTCACTTTAGATCCATCCACTTGAATCTAATCCGCGTTTCTTTCACCCGATGATATAATAACTCATCATCATCATAATAACAACTCATCATCATAAATTAATAATAACTCATCATCATCATAGTCATATAACGACTCCTCCTCATCATCTATGAATCATATAACAACTCATCATTCTAACACATTCTAGCACATAACTCATCATCATCATCATAGTCATAATCAACTCTAGCTAATTGTTCATAGTACCTAGGACCTACTCATCTCTCTTAGGTAAAATAGCATAAAACAAGTAAACCGGTCCATCTCAAAAATGGAGAATGGAGATACACCCGTTGCCAACTTGTGGCTTACGCACATTCATGTTGTCTCCAATTGGTTGCGTGTGCGCATTCATTAGCTTGCTCCATTATTTGATATTGAGCCTTGCATCTTTCAAAGAAATGGAGTATGCACTTTGGTAAACCGTACAAACATCAAAGGTCTCTTCCAGGTTGACGGTGAAGAACCTACCATTTTTCAGGTGAGGCTCCCTATCGCACATACCCCAGTCATCGCAGCAATATTCGCACTCGGGGATCCTATCATCGTCAGACATTTTCTGTGTTCAAAATTCAAAGATTATAAATCAACGGCAATTACTAGGAACTCAACACACAGATCACTATTCACCACGGGTTGACTTTCGATCTGTCGAGTCTTTCCTTGAAAACTCTCGTCTCACGTGGTGTATATGGTGGGCACACCCTCCTTGAGTGCATTACACCAAAATGTCTAGCACATGGGAACGAAGGAGAGGCGACCCCCACGACAACAGTCGGGATTCTTCATCTATGACATTTTGCGACGGTCGGTGATGGTCGCTCCTCCTTTCATTCGAAAGCGCATTACAGGAAAATGTCTAGCACCCGCCAATGAAGAAGAAGCGACCCCCACGAAAATAGTCAGGATTCTTCCTCTCTCATATATGGTGGACACTCCCTCACTGATTTTTCGACCGTCGGTGATGGTCGCTCTTCTCTTCCTTCACGTGCATTACCAAAAGGTCTATCATGAGAAAGAAGAGGAAGAGCGACCCCCACGACAAAAGTTGGCATTCTTCTTGTCCCATATATGGTGGACACTCTCGCTCACTGATTTTTAGACCGTCATCCATGGAGCCCGACAGACTGAAAGTCAACCCAAAATGTTGTTTAATCAACATTTCGGTAAGTGCACTTCATATTTCCTATATTCTAGCAAATGCCATGCTAAAATTCACGGAATTTTTTTGGCATGAACCTTTGCTAAAAAGTGGACATATCGAGCGCCTAAAATTTGCCAGAACGGAAATGAATCAACATTCCGGCAAAACATAGGCCACTCAGAGGTGTTCCCTACAAAAATAGGCCACATGTCAAAAGAGACAACCAATACATGTCCAAATATCATTTTACACATGTTCGAGGACAAGAGAAGGAGGTGGACTTTTAGCTCACCCACTCAGTTGTAGAGGAAGTAGAGGAAGCTCCGACGACGATCACTCGAGTGAGACACAACACTACAAAGCCTGCATATTCCACCGAGTGAAAATTTTAGATCATCAAATCTCGTATAGCATTTTTTTGATGACAAAGTGATAATGACATAAAAAAAATTGCCCAATACATTTCTATATTAAAAAGGAAAATTACTAAAAAATTATATACCTAAATTTTCTTACTAAAAATTCATATTACTAAATTTGATACCTAAAAATTTGTCATATAGCATTCCAATACATTCTATAACTGAAAATTTTCTATACCTAAAAAATTCTATTACTATCTTTTTACTAAAATTTTATATTACTAAAATTCTCTATCTACATTCTACTCCCTCCGTCCGGGAATAGTTGTCCCCAAGGTGTTTTCCTGAAACCCCCCCCCCCCAGCAAATTCCCGACAAACCCACAGCTCCCCCCGTCTCCCCCGCTCCTCTGTCGCGCCGGAGGTCCTCTCCCCCGCAGCTCGGCTCCTCCGCAGCGGCTCCCCCGCAGCTCCCCGCATCGCCGGAGCTCTCCCACACCACGCCTCCCCCACCCCACGCCTCCCACGCATCTTCCCTCTCCTTGTTCCCCCCCTCGTTCCCCATGGTGATCCCCAACGAGGAGAAGACTGGTTTTTTCTTTCGATCTGCTCGGCGGCGGCCATTTCCAGGTCCTCCTCGGCGCTGCGGCGCAGCTCCACCACCGCCAAAGCTCGCTGCCTCCTCCGCCGCCCTCTCCTGCTCGGCGCAGCTCCAGCTTGCCTTCCTCCCCTAGCTTCCCCCCTTCCTAGTGACCTCCGCACTCTGCTACGGCTGCTTCAGATCCGGCGTCGGCGAGGCTAATATGGTGGCTGCGAGGCCAGACGGCGGGAGACGTAGCCGACGACAGCAAGCTCGACGGCGGCGGAGACGTCTTCTGTACTGCGAGCTCGACGACGGCGGTGGCGTCTTATTGGCAGGTTAAGCCTCCGTCCTTCAATTCCCGTCCATGACTTATGTGTAAAAACTGATCTTTTTTACTGAAATTTGCTGCTTCTGAGATTTGCTTAAGATTGCATGTCGGCCAACTGGTATTTCTTCAGTTAGCAAAACATGGCAGACAAACATCTGTGTGTAACATCTTTGTGTAACTAGGGGATCACACTAGGGGACACAATGGGCTAATTGCCTAATTTCTTCAGCAGCTCATCCTATTCTAGCTTAGACTGAAACTTGAAACGTGGCAGACAAACATCTGTGTGTAAACTAGAAACAAGATCCGTTAAATAAAAGGGATTGTGGCTGTTCTCGACAGATCTAGTTCTTTTCTCTTCCTACCACTTTTATTCTTCTTGCTTGAAACATCAACTTCTTGGCCTGCTGCAAGTTGTCGTTTGGCTAGATTCCATATTCTTGTAACTGTTCGCAGGTGAACATTCAGCATAGTCGCGATGAGCACCTTGTCATACACGTGAACCTGTCCATCTCTAAGCTCGATTACTCGCAGAGCAAAGTAAACACCGTGTCTCTCCTTGTCTGTCAAGTCCTTCCCTCTTGGATTGCCATGTGCATCAGCTTCTTGCACTTCTTCATCTTCTTGTGCATCTTGAGCTTCTTGAACTTCTGCATCTTCTTGTGCATATTGAGCTTCTTCCAATTCTGCGTCTTCTTGTGTCTCTTGAGCTTCTTCCTCTTCAGGAAACCAATTCAATTCAATGTCTTCATCCTCATCTTCCGGCATCAAGTTTAAATCAATAGCGTCACCCTGTTGAGCTTGTTCTTCTTCTTGAGCTTCGTCCTCCTCTTTCGGCATCAAATTCAAATCAATAACGTCACCCTGCTGAGCTTGTTCTTCTTGAGTTCCGTCCTCCTCTTCCGGCATCAAATCCAAATCCATAATTGTGTGCTCCTGTCTGATCTCATAACAAGAGTATACAAAAGATGAATGGTGAGCATATAATCATAACAAAAAAACCATGAAGAATCCTAGACAAAAAAGCAAAAAAAAAACAAGAAAGAGAAAAGTAGATATTAAAAGTACTCCTTGTTCATTTTGGTAACTAGAGAACACCTAGCTGCATATAATCATGGAAATTCAATTGACACTGAATGTTGTGCACTGACAGAGTTTCAAAGTTCATGCATAAAATTCAGATTCTTGTTATCTAACTGAATTTCAGTTGTCAAGTTTTTTGCACTCACATGCTTCTATCAGTGGTTATCTAACTGAATCTTGCTCATTTGTTTGTAATCTGTAGATGCCATGATCGATTTTTTCGTAAAGCTACTGGAGTTGCCAAAATTTCTGAAACTTTTTGCTACTGGACATGTGCCTGCATGAGACTGGAGTACTCACTGAAAAGTGAAAACAGAGGAGTATTGACTCAATTTTTTGTATCTCAGTTTATGTTACAGACCAACTGAAATTTACTTTTCTTCAACACCGAACATCTATTGGATGATCTACACACTGAATGCATCAATTCAGAGTAAAATGAACCTGACATTAACATTTGAAGTTTATTTTGAACCTGACATTAACTAAACAACAATAATTCAGTAGTTTTCTCAAATTTAGTGGAGTACTGCTCACTGAAAACAGTGGAGTATTCACTCAAATTTAGCATCTCCTATTCACTGCAAACTGATCTACTCCAGTACTCCAATTTTTCTACTCAGTCTATAACATTCAGTTTGATTTAGTCTAGAATTTCGAGTACACCTACTGCTTCTTGTCCAATTGTTTATACTCAATCTAGAACATTCATTTTGATTTAGTCTTGTCCAGTTAACTGAAGAACATGTTTATCCAGACCAAGAACATTCAGTTAATTTCTTTGACATTGGAGTTGAACACATTCAGTTTACTTTTTTGCAACATTTCTGCACAGTAGATGATCAATTGTGTTTCAAATTAATGAACAAGCGCACTATACAGAAATTGGAGCTCGGGTTCTTCTTCTCACCGGCAGAAGCACGAGCAGGGGAGCTCCGGGTGGCAGCACGAGCAGGCCCGCCGGGGAAGAGCAGCAACTTGAAGCAGAAGAAGCTCGAGGTTGAGGATGAGCTTGAATTCCAGGCCCGCCTGGAGCTCCAGGTCCAGGCGCTCGAGACCCAGGCGCGCGCAGGTCCTGTGCGGCGCCGGCGCAGGCCCTGGGCGGCGCGAGGGATAGCAGCGCAGCCCTGGACGGCGGGAGGGGATAGCGATTCAGCCCTCGGTGACGGAAGGGATCGCGGCGGGAGAGGATGGCGGCGGGGCAGCGCCCTTCAGCAGTGGAGCCGCCGCCCGTCGAGGTGGTCGCCGCGGAGGAGCAGGTGGACGGCGCGACGCAGCTCGCCTCCGTGCGGGCGACGCAGCTCGCCTCGGGCGGCGCAGGTGGGCAGGGGCAGCGGTGGTTCACAGCGGTGGCGCAGGCCCTGGCCGTTGTCACGCGCTCGGCCCTATGGTGGGTGCCGACGGTGGCGCGAGCGACCACAGTGCACGCCGGCGACGGAGAAAGGAGGAAGAAGCAGCGGGGTGTGATTAGCAAGAGATTTGAAGCTAGAAGGGGTTTTTTCCAAAATTGTAAATGAACTAAGCAGTGGACAACTTTTTCCGGACGGAGGGAGTACAACACAATTCTACCTATCTATTCTATTAAAAAAACCTCCATTATACCTATATTTTGCATTTTATGCTATTCAAAATACCTACATTCTATTCATATAAGCTATATATTCTATTTTATTCAAAAAACCTACATTCTACAATCAAATTCTACCATTCTACCTATCTACCACACTACTGCCTACTACCAGTCTACCTATTTAGTGGAAGAACAAAGGGTGGGAGGGAAGAACAAAATGTGGGAGGGAGGAAGGGAGGATGGAGAGAGGAGGGAGGGAGCTGAGGGAGAGCCACCACGGGAGGAGGGAGCATTGGCGGCAGTGGGCGACGGCGGCCTGGCGATGGAGGCAGCGAGGGAGGAGGAGCGTGCGAGAGAGTGACTGATGAGTTGAGGAAACGGACGGTCGGGTGGGGATAAGGTCAGCTTAGTAGTAGCGTTGGTTAGAAGGACCGCGCTACTGCTAATCCCAATACATGTAACGTTGGTGCAGTAGCCGCGCTGCTGCTAATCGGGGCCCATCAGCTGGCAGATTATAACCATATATAGTTGCAGCGCCAGGCTAGGAGCCCGCACTACTGCTATAGGATTAGCAGTAACGAGGATGTTTTGGGACACACTACTACTATGTGTAGTCCCAATGGATAAGGTGAGGACCACTTAGCAGCAACGCTGGGTGGGGACCATGCGCTACTGGTATAGGACCAGCGCTACTGCTAAATGGCAGTAGTGATTTCCTATTACCCCATGCTACTGTTAAGGTTCTACCTATAGTGTATTTCCTAGGAGTGCCTTGTTGTGTTTGCAACCCAGACTACTCTCTTCCTCAAAGCTTGACAGGCATGGAATTGATCCAATTCCGCTTCTTCAATTTGCTCGCTTCATCGATACGCTCAAATTTTCTATAGACCGGGGTTTTATTTATTTTTGTCACTAAGAAAGATGAGATGTTGTACCATCCAATTATACAATATAGGACTGCGATATTTGGCACACGTGTGTCATATAAGCAAAACTGCCACACCTCTACTTCTTTCATTTTAAAGTACCACACGATCCCTCGTTCTTTGACCTCGCCTCCTCCCGAACGACCCCACAGGCTCGCCCGAGAAACCTGCTTCTCCCGCACATCTCGGGCGCCCACCCCCGAGAAAACTGCCACTTCTTCATGTCTACCACATGATTTTTCCTCAGGACAAAGTTACCATGGTATTCGTATGCAAGTTATCAGGCCTGTGTTGCATAACTTACCGTGCTATTTACATAGAACGTAGCAGGTACTATGCTTCAACAACTACACCCCTTCAAAGTTACCACTATGTTTTGTACACAAGTTATAAGGTCTTCGATGTGTAAAATACTATGGTACTTACACATAAGTTATCATGGTATATGTATATCAACCTCCCCCCGGTTAAAGTTACCATGGGGGATTGTGCATGAGTTACCACGTCTACAGTTCGTATATTATCATGGTACTTGCACCTAAAAACCTGGGTGTGTTTCGGTAGCTTTTTCATAGGTCAGAAATTACCACGATGTTTTTGCGTAACTTATCACGTCTATAGCACGTGTGCCCCTTATGACAATAAACATTATGTGACTTTCCCGTGGCACGCCATGTGTTGTGTTCATCCAAGAGTCCCACGCACGAGGCGAGTGTATGTTTTTAACAACTTATTTTCCTTTGATAAAAAAGTTACCATCATGTTTATATTGCAAGTTATCAGTTATGCGGTGATTATATTATCATGTTATTTACACAAAAAATATTGGGGATGTTTTAAACAACTTTTTCCCCGAACAAAAAGTTATCATGGTGATTCTAGGTAACCTATCAAGCCCGTAGTGCTTAAAATATCATGCTATTTACACACAATTTATCAGGGGTATGTTTCAGCAACAAATTCCCCCCCCCCCCCGGGTCAAAAACTTATCATGGCGTTTAGTTATTGCAGTGCATATGTTTTCATGCTATTTACACATAAAAATGCTAGGGGGGGAGGTATATTGCCGTGTATATAAGTTACCACGGGTCAACTACTTTTTTTTCCTTGGTCGAATTTACCACGGTGTTTGTACATAAGTTATCGGGTATGCAGTTCGTTACTACCGTGTTGTTTTTACATAAGTTACTGTGGGGTATGTTTTTCAACAAGTTTTTCCACTTGGTCAAAGTTACCGTGGTGTTTGTTTATAAATTATCGAGAGTGTGGTTCATATATTACCATGCTATTTTCACATAAGTTATCAGGAGGGTAAGTTTTTCAATAAAAAATTTCGCATAGTTAAAGTTAGCATCGTGTTTGTATGTAAGTTATCAGGTATGCAGTTCATATATTACCGGTCAAAACTTACCATGGTGTCTATGTGTAAGTTATCATGTCTGCGGTGCGTATATTACCATCCTATTTACGCATAATTTACCATGAGCATGTTTTCAACAACTCTGCCCACTCCTTTCAAAAGTTATCATGGTGTCTATGCGCAAGTTATCACGATTGTGTTGAGTATATTACCATGCTATTGTCGCAAAACTTAGGAGGTATGTTTTCAAACAATTTTTCTCTTGGGTCAAAAAAGTTACCATGATGTTAGGTGGTGTTTTCATCAACTTTTTTCCCTAGGTAAAAGATATCGTGGTGTTTATACCTAAGTTATTAGGTTTGCAAGGCATATATTACCATGCTATTTACGTAGAAATTAGCGGGGGTATGTTTTGAATAAAAAAATCTCCGGTCAAAGTTTACCATGGTGTTTGTACGTAAGTTACCAACACTGCGGTGCGTATATTACCAGACTTTTTACACAAAACTACAAGAGTATGTTTCACCAACTCCTTTCCTTATGTCAAAAAATTACCATTGTGTTTGTACATGAGTTATCAGATCTGCAGAGTTTAAGTTTTCATGTTATGGACATAGAAGTTACCGGGGTAAAATTCGACAACTTTTTTCCCAGTCAAAGTTACCATGGTGTGTGTGTTCATATGTTATCAGGTTTGCAGTACATAAATTAACATGATATTTACACAGAGGTTACCAGGGGAATGTCTCAACAATTTTTTTATTCGGGTCAAAGTTACCATCATCAGCTAAAACAATGTTTACACACACATATTTCGTTTTCTGTAATGCCATTGCTCTGTTATGTGCCAGCCCCCTTAACAATACTACATGTTTTTCTTTTCTGTCATATGTTCATAAGAATTATATGATTCTCATAAGAATATCTTGCTCACAAGGATATCATAAAAATTATCTGATTTTCCATAAGAACAACATAAGATATATTATGCCAATAACTTAAACAATAAATTTCAGAGAGCCCATTTTCTAGCCAAGAGATAGGTTAGAACTGAAATATTTCTTTTCTTGCAGATAACAAAGGAAGAGAAACATTGATGTTGTTGACAAAATAATGGAAGGTTTTCATTTCCGAGAAAGATAAAACTAGGGAAATTATGTTGCACTAACTGAAGGACTTAATTTTGAACTCTTTGATGCTACAGTGTAGACTAAGCGCTTCAGACACTCTTTTGCTTGATAATCATCCAGTTTCATCTGGTCTTGTTGTGAATCAACATCATGTATGCCTCCAAAAATGCATGTAAGGCCGCCTGAAAGTTTCATAGCATTACTCTAAGAGGAATAGTTTCTGGAGACTTTGCCAATGACTAACAGAGTAGTAGTAGTAGACGAATTTACCAACTATTTACCTCAGCCCTTCCTATCAAAGAACATTTCTAGCACATGTTTGGCAATATTTGGTCGATCAGAGAACAACAACCGTGCTCCTTGAGTTGCTATTTCATCAACCGTGCAAGATAAACAAAGGGTAGGCCAGATAGTGAAATGAAGTATTATGGTTAATGAGACCACTCCCGAAAGATGTAGGTTTCAGTACAACAGAAAATTACTTGAAAGACGTATAAACGTAACTTACTTGTACCAATTAGACCTAGGGTCTCCAATGCACTCTCAATTTCATCAGTATTTTGACTTTCCTCCATCCTCAATATTTTGTCTATGGCCAGGAGCAGGTTCGTAACACCTAACATGGAGAATCCTTGATTAACATATCAATCTCATAACACCTAACAAATGGCGACGATGACAAGGCTTTGTTGATTGGCACACAGCAACCGTACCATGCTTCCATGCCTACATGATAATGAACCAATGTCATCATCATAATAGTTGGTTTGGTAAAACAGAATATAGCATGGTTCATGGCTAGATTAGCAACAAAGAACAACTCCAGCCTATTGCCAAGTGTAAGTATTATATCACCAGTAGCGAACACCAAATCAGTTGTGCACTTACGCTAGATGGTATCCAAATGCTAAAAGGAATACGGCAGCAGTGCAGAGCACTAACTTTGGCACTAATATGGCAGTAGTATGCCGGAGATGGGTTGGCGACGCTGCGAATACATGGAGAAAGGGGTGATGTGCAGGTGCTCGGCCAGCCGTATGCCGTGGCGATGAAGTTGCATGTCGGGGGCGTGACCGACGGCGGTGTACGGCCGGAGCGTTGCCTCAGGTTGTGGCGCCCACGCGTCGATGGACGGAGCTGCCGGCGTGGAGTCCAGAGGCACGACAAGATGGGATATCGGGGCAGCCATTGCCGAGGACGATAAGGACGAGGAGGCTCGACGGTGAAGTCCCAAGGACACCACAGATTGGATCCCGACACCCCATGGGCTGGGGGTGGAGCTCACCCTCGGGTCTCACCTGGATCCGGTGAGGGCGTGATCGGGTTGGGGATGGGGGGACGGGAAAGGAAGGCGAGGGAGGCGGGTGGGTCGTCTGGAGAGCGAGGTCGCTCGCAGAGAAAAATTAGAGAAGAGGCGCGATTGGATCGGGATCACGATCGAAGGGTGATGAGACCGTGTGGCAGTTTTGCAATCTGCCACACGGTTGCCACATACATATTTCGTACAATATATAGTAGCTAGTGGTCTGATAGTTGAGCCCAGATTCAGTATGCGCACTCTGCTTGCCTGGCCAGAGTCTTAATCTATTGCTACCACTATTATAAAATTTGGGTGCCTATTACTTCCTTATTATTTTGGATTTTGGCTGCCTATTAACTGTACTTGAGCGTAGAAGTGTAATGTGTAATGTTCCTCTAGGGTTTCCTAGAGTCCAACCGTTCCTCTGGCGGCGACGCCGGAGTCTACCACTAAACCCTACCGCCGATTGCCTGGTCCCCTCCCGGCGATCGTGAGGCCTAGGGATCACACGTACGACCGCCCAACACCATGGTGGAACCGATCTTGACGGAGGATCTGAGGGGAGCGAAGGAAGGTCGGGCAGGGTTAGGGTTTGTAGATGGGAAGGGAGAGGTAGAAGGAAGCAGCGGGGATATACCGGCGTCAAGCAATACTACCCCGGGCGAAGGCGATGATGTGAGGAGAGAGGAGGAAGAGGCGGTTCCTCGCCAGGAGGACGAAGAGGATTGGGACAATATTGGCCATGATCAGGCGCTGGAAGATGCGTTTGAAAGGCTGAAGTTGTATGGAGAAGAGGAGGAAGACTTGGATCTTTCGGGTGAGGTAGACGAACTAATCAAGGAGGTGAGATGGTTATGCCTGTTTAGGGTTCATACTATGCGGCCGTTTAGCCATGCGACGTTGCTAAACTCATTGAGGAACGCATGGTCGTGTGCCCAAGGAGTCACCTTCAATATCAAAGGGCCTAATTTGTTCCTAGACCAGTGCCATTGCTTGGGGGATTGGAAGAGGGTGATGGAAGGAGGGCCATGGCAATTCAGAAGAGATCCGGTAGTCATCGTTGAGTATGATGGATTTACAAACGTTGCAAAGTTTGCCCTAGATATGTATCCATTATGGGCTAGAATAAAAGGCTTGCCGGATGGGTTAACGAGAAAGAAGAAATTGGCGGAGAAGGTTGCGAAGAAGGTGGGCATGCCACCCTTTACTGTTGCTGTCAACGAAGGGAGGATCAACCCTTCGAGCTTTTTGAGAGTTAGAGTGTTTGTGGACGTTCATAAACCTTTGGTGAGATTTGTTCCGATTACATTGAAGGAATACAAATGATATCCGGTGAGTTATGAGAAGCTACCGGATTTTTGCTTCTTTTGTGGGTGCATGGGGCATGTAGTTGAAGAATGTGGAGATGGAGTTCACGACCCGTCGGAGTGTGACTGGGGGGACTGGCTACATTGGAGCAACGAACAGCCTATGGGGACTACAGGGAGTGGTCGAGGGGGAGGTGGTGCAGCGGGTGGTGCGGGAGGTAGAGGAAGAGGTGCAGCTGGAGGAGGGTTTGGAGGAGGATCTGGAGGAAGGGGAGGCGTAGGAAACCGAGGAAGAGCTGCAATGCATAGTGGGGCCGTGGGGGCGTTGGTGTGCCCCCGGAGGCAGGTGGAGTTGGAAGGGAAACTCAGGAGTTTACTGGCATGGAGGAAGATATCCGCTCAGTCCGTAAACGACTGATTAACAGCGATGGCCCAGTTAGCGTTCGAGGACAGCCGGTTCCAAACCTAGCAGGCAAAGTCTCGAGCACAGTTTTGTTACTAGAGGGAGGCTCTGCATCGGAGGGGGTAGACGGTGGTTCCGCTACTACACCTGGGAAAGTGCCAATCGTCAAGAGGAGAAAGCAAGGAGCGGAAGGTGAAAATATGGAGTTGGATGTGGCGTCCGAGGCGGCCTCCGGGACGGAGGGCCGCCGGGGCCAATGAATGTCATAAGTTGGAATTGCCGGGGAGGGGGGAATACTCGGACAGTTTGTGAGCTGGCGACAATCTCATAGTCGCATTCCCCCAACATGGTTTTTTTGTGTGAGACAAGGCAAAAGGCAGATAAGATGAGGAGGATCCGTGGTCGGATTGTGCTGAAGGGTTTCATGGGAGTTGATAGTAATGGAATGAGTGGTGGGCTAGCTTTGTTCTGGCATGAGGCGTACGAAGTGGAAATACTGGACAAAGAGGAACGATATATTGACGCCCTTGTGCGTGTGGCAGCGGGGGCAACCCAATGGAGGATAACGTGTGTGTATGGTGAACCTAGAGTTGGGAACCGGCATCTTATGTGGGACACTACAGCGTTTGAAGAACATAAATGATGCACCGTGGCTTGTGGTGGGTGATTTTAATGAGGCAATGTGGAGCTATGAACATATGTCCTCTGTCCCCAGGGCCGAGCCACAGATGGTTGCCTTTCGAGATACTTTGGAGATCTGTGGCCTTGTTGATTTGGGTTTTGTGGGAATTCCCGTCACATACGATAACAAGAGAGGAGGTGCAAGTAATGTACAAGTCCGTCTGGACAGAGCAGTGGCCACGAATGAATGGAGGAACTTGTTTGCATTTACGTCGGTATTCCATGTGCCATCGTCGTGCTCTGATCATGTGGCGGTGGTGATAAAAACGGCGCCTGACCAAGGTCCGTCGAGAGTGAAGCAGAAACGGTACGAGCTTTTTTGGGAGAGGGATGAGGCGCTCCCTGAGGTCATTAAAGAGGCATGGGAGGAGATAGGCAATGTGGAGAATTTGGCACAACTCCGAGAGGCCCTATCAAAAACAATGGCAACCTTGGGGAAGTGGAGCAGGAAGTTTGGTAATGTAACACGGGAGCTGACGAAGGCTCGGTCCCAGTTGGATGAACTTATGCACATGAATGCGGATAGACAGGAGATACGAAGGATTACGGATAAGATGAACGAGCTACTTTACCAAGAAAAAATGTTATGGCTCCAGAGATCTAGAATAAATTGGTTGAAAGAAGGCGACCGAAATACCAAGTATTTTCAGAGTAAAGCTGTTTGGAGGGCGAGGAAAAACAAAATACGAGAGCTTACTGACAGTATTGGAGTTCCACACTCTGATCTCGCTACCATGGAACTGTTAGCAAACGATTATTTTCATAATATTTTTTCGGCTGATACTTCTCTTGATGCTTCACCAGTTTTGGATCTTTTGGATTCAAGGGTTTCGGCTGCAGATAATGTCAAGCTGTGCAAGGACTTTTCTGACAAGGAGATAGCGGATGCACTGTTTCAGATTGGCCCGCTCAAGGCGCCGGGTCCGGATGGCCTCCCGGCTAGATTCTTTCAGCGCAATTGGAGCACGCTCAAGGAGGGGGTTTTGAAGGTAGTGAAGGATTTTTTCCACACAGGAGTTATGCCGGAGGGGGTCAACTCTACATCCATTGTGCTCATACCTAAAATCTCAAACCCGACCAAGATTTCAGACTACAGACCTATAAGCCTTTGTAACGTTATTTACAAGGTTATATCGAAGTGTTTGGTTAATAGGTTGAGACCCCTCTTGGACGATCTTATTTCACCGGAGCAAAGTGCTTTTATTCCTGGTAGGTTGATCACGGATAATGCTCTTGTGGCCTTTGAGTGCATCCACTATATCAAACAAGAGAAGGATCCAACAAAGAGCTTTTGCGCGTATAAGCTGGATCTCTCTAAAGCTTATGACAGGGTTGATTGGGTCTTCTTGAGGCAAGTGATGCAAAAGATGGGTTTCTCTCAGCGATGGGTTGACTGGATTATGGTTTGTGTCACGTCAGTGAGATACTCGGTGAATTTCAATGGAACTCTCTTGGATTCGTTTGCACCGTCACGTGGGCTTCGGCAAGGAGACCCTTTATCACCATTCTTATTTTTGCTGGTGACAGATGGACTCTCAGCTCTTCTAAGGAAGAATGTGGAGTCGGGAGATATTACTCCAGTGAAAGTGTGTAGAGGTGCCCCGGGTATATCACACTTATTATTCACGGATGATACACTTTTATTTTTTGAGGCTTCTAAAATCCAGGCGGAGAAGGTTAAAGCAATATTGGACGTTTATGGCGCGGCTACATGACAGAGCCTTAACTATGATAAGTGCTCCATACTCTTTGGGGATGCATGCCCAGGTACAGTCCAGGAGGAAGTTAGAGCAGCGTTACTGGTTACTAGCCAGTTCTTTGAGGACAAGTACCTGGGACTACCGACGCCGGAGGGGAGGATGTCCAAAGGACGCTTCCAGAACCTGCAGACTAGGCTGACAAAACGATTGATGCAATGGGGGGATGGTCAGCTGGCCCAACCGGGACGTGAGGTTTTGATTAAGTCTGTAGCTTAGGCGCTGCCTACATACATAATGGGAGTCTTCAAAGTACCTTTCTCAGTGTGTGATGATCTAACTCGTATGGTCAGAAACTTCTATTGGGGTTCGGCGGAAGGCAAAAGAAGAGTCCATTGGCGAAGATGGGATTTATTGATGCAACCCAAGGCGAAGGGAGGAGTGGGGTTCCGAGATTTTCGGATGTTTAATCAAGCTTTACTAGCTCGCCAGGCGTGGAGACTTATAACTAAACCTGACAGTTTGTGTGCTCAAGTTTTGAAAGCGAGGTACTACCCGCTGGGCAGGCTGGATGACACAGTTTTCACGGGTAACGCGTCGTCATCATGGCAAGCTATCAGTCATGGCTTGGATCTTTTGAAGAAGGGGTTAGTTTGGAGAGTGGGCAATGGCAGGAGTATACGTGTTTGGAGGGATAACTGGATCCCGAGGCCCTTTTCTTATAAACCGATCTCCCCACAGGGAAGGTGTCACATTCGATTCGTGTCTGACTTGCTAAATTAGAACGGTGCATGGAACTATGAGCTATTGAATGAGTACTTTGTCAATGCGGATATACAAGAGATCACGAAGATCAGACCATCTCCGAGGCTGGAGGAAGATGTTATAGCGTGGGGACCAGGTAAACATGGTGTGTTTACGGTGAAATCGGCTTATAATCTGGCCTTTGAAGAAGCCCACAGGGCCACGAGTGTTTCCTCCAGTTCGTCACCGTCAGGTCACAGGAAGTGTTGGGACTTTGTTTGGAAAAGCTGGGCGCCGCCATCGGTCCACAACTTTGCCTGGAGATTAGCCACGAATTCACTCCCTACTTGGCAAAGGAAACACAGAATCGGACTAGAGATTACGAGCATTTGTCCGGTTTGTGGGATGGAGGAAGAAGATAATTTCCATCCCTTCGTTAACTGTCAATTTGGTCGAGACTTGTATCTTGCTATGGCCAAAGTGTGGTCGATCCCGGAGATAAAATCTATCAAACACAACGGGAAGGAATGGCTGCTTCATGTTCTAGAGCCGTTGAATGATGTAGGGCGAATGATGGTCTTGATGATATTCTGGAGAAGTTGGTTTGTGCGGAATGAAGTGGTGCATAGCAAGCCGGCACCATCCATGGAGGCCTCCGTTCGTTTCTTGCGCAGTTATGTTGATTCTCTGATAGGAATCAAGCTTTACCCACAAGCAGATCCAGTGAAAGGCAAATCCCCAATTGTCTATGAAAAACCTGTGCAACCTGTGGGTGCCATTGGTATACCAGAGGAGAAAAGATGGAAACCACCGGAGATGGGGTGGAGTAAACTTAACACTGATGGGTCATTCAGTGCTGGTAAGGCGGGGGCTAGAATGATCCTACGAGACCTTAACGGGACTGTTAATTTTTCGGCGTGCAGGGTCCTGTACTCTTGTAGAGATGCCTTGGAGGCGGAGCTCTGCGCTTGCATGGAAGGTTTCTCACTTGCACTCCAACGCAGTAATCTTCCTATAATGGTGGAAATGGATTCCCTTGAAGCTGTGACCATGATCGCATGTGAAGTCGTCGACCGCTCTATATATGCTTCAATTGTGAAGGAAATCAAGTACCTGCTGTCGCTCAGACAATCTTGTATTATTCATATAGTTAGGAATCAAAATAAGGCTAGTGATGCTTTAGCTTCGTTTGCTAGATTGCAAGGTAGGACCATGACTTGGCTAGGGGCTGATCCGGATGAGGTGATGGAGATAGTATCTCTCGATTGTAAAGACTTATTGATTGAGTAATGCATGGTTATACCCCGCAAAAAAAAAGATACTCGCTAGGATGAATGTGCTTAGGGAGGTAGCTGAGTGACGTTAGCAAAAGGGGGGAGCCGGAATCAGCTAGAGCCAAAATATTCAGAAAACTAAGTTTTCTTTTTTGAGAAACTGCACCCTTTATTAACATTCCATATTCATCGGGATACAAACTATATCGGGCATAGAACCAAGCTACAAATGGCGCCCGGTGGGAAGACGCTTTGGCAAGCATATGAGCCTCTCCATTATGCTGACGTCCTTCATGAGTGAAAAGCACGTCTTGGAACATGTTCCTTTGGTCTTTGATCTCTCGCAGAGTTGTGACATATCGACAAGGCGCTCCAGAATCAATATTTCTCACAACTTCGATGCAGTCTGATGCGACACATATGGTATCCAGGCTAGAGCGAGTGCTTCATTACACGCCTGTGCTTCAAGGGATGCTGGGTCAACATGCCCCTCCACCACGACAGCGGAGGCACGCGTATACTGGCCATTCTTGTTCAGAAAACTAACTGTATTTATGTGCTTAAAAGATGCATATATCTTCTTTTTTTCTCCACTTCTCCACTACTATTAAACAATCAAATAAGAATTTTCTTACGTGCACCCCGTGATTTGTCCCACAACACCGCATGAATCAATTAGCACCACATGATTAGGCTCACAAGACTAAATCTAACAACCATCATTTATCTAATACCTCTATGATGTGCACTTAGGCCCTTCCCAGTGCTCCAAGATGTACAGGTGCTAAGGGTGCCACATAGGCAGAAAAATGATGTGGCAAAGCAATTAAAGTGGAGAGAGAGTATTATGGTGACCCCAATAAGAACCAATGCTAAGCACGTAGACCTAGGCAAAAAGACTATCAACCAATACATGAAGGAGTTTTATTAGTAAACAATTAAATAGAGGAGGGTTAGCTACAAAATCTAAGCACCGATGCATTGGGGACATTAGTTGCTAAGCATTTTAATGCACTTAGCACCCCACTTTAGCACCAATGCATTGGGAGAGGTCTTAGCAATTTCGGATGACTGACCGCACGCCACCCTCGAACGACCAGTCCCACACCCCTGCAATCCCGCGTCCCCTACAACCACGGAAGGCAATAATTTCGATCCTAAAATCACGCAAATGATTTCCTTCTATGCATCATATCCTGTCTCCTGCCGCTTCTAAACTCAAACACACGCACAAGAAACCTCATCTTGGATCAGCTACAATCAGGCGCCCCAGCTGCCGTCCTTGGGAGCGGCTCATCCGCCTAACGCACACCAGCCTCTCCTTAAGCGCGGAGTCCGTGACTGCTGCGTCGTGCGGGAGTGCGGGTGACGTGGCTCGAGGCAGTCGGGGATGCGGGATCCAGGTGTCGGCAGCGGATCTCGCCGGATCCGTGGAAGGCGACGGCTTGCTGCTGAGCGAGGCGATATGGAGGAGCTCGGGGAGGACGCCGGCGCTTCTGTCGGTGTTGGGAAGAGGTGGAGGCCACCGGATCTGGGGCGGCGGCGGCGGCGGTTGCAGGCGACTTCGGTGGCGGTGTGATGTCTCCTGTATGGCTGACGGATTGCAAGGCCCAAGAAGTTTCAATGAAAGGTGGAGGCAGCGTTCCTGCACATCACCAGAACCATAAAAGTGAACATTCATTTATGCATTTCCTCATGGCTCCGTTTCCTGGCAATACTAGGCATCTTTTTACATATTGTTAGGGACCATTATAAAATTAGCTAATTAGTAGATCATGGCTTTACAGTTCGCAGGAGGGTATAGATCATTGCTAGATCAAAAGCTAATTACAATGGGGAGCACAACCTTTTGATGCTGGTAAATTCTTTAACATTGTCACTACTTTTTCTTGCTCTTTTGGAGATACCGTGGATAAATGATGATAATTAGGAGGGTATAGATCAATGCTAGATCAGAAGACATCGAGTATTGCCTGCATAATACTCCCTGTTTTATAATGCAGTATGACATAGCTTTCATTGTGGTTTCACGGTATACCAGTACAACACCATGCCCTCTTTCTATTATGATATGCGCCACTGGTTGGCAGGCATGGTATTCCTTTATTGATTTTCAATTAGTTTATTTGAAAATTGGAATGGCATGTAAGCGTCTTCCTTCATTTGTTTGTGTGCTCTACGGTGGGGGTGCCATTTTGCTTGGCAGCCTATTTGGAATCGCTAATGGATCCTCTGTATCTATGTAACTAAAATGGCCGTTCGTTCTTACTTTTGCATGTTGGATATGAATACTCTGGCGTGTTGGGTATGAATTGCGAAACAACTGTCTTCAGCACCACAAGATTATTAGACCATGGTGCTATTATTTTAAATTTAGGCCATAGGCCATGGCACCTTAAATCTGCAGTTCACATTGTCGTACTATTGTAAACACTGTTTCTAAGTGCCAAACTAGATAAATGTACCTATGCCAACTTTGTTGTCGCACTTTTTTGTTGCTTAGGGACAAAACAACGATGATGCCCCATGCTTTTCTAACCTGGTGACCGCTTCTGGCCTCACCTGAGGTGACCGAGGATTAATCATCCATGTTAGTGCTATTAATTTTGACTTGCAACATCTAAGATAGATTCCGATATTAAAACTCCTTTGCTCATATTTTATCTTTTCTCCTAAGATGGTGAGATTCTGTGATGCTGAATTACACCCAATTGGTGTTTTTTCCTTATGGAGGTTCTACGTCTTCTCTGTACTGCTGATCATGTGTTCGACATAATGCCTATTTATGGTCAGCGGGTGACCTGGCATAGGTTATGCTGGACATTGATAAGTGTTCTTCATCGCAGGTTAAAGAAAATCAAGTTTGATGCAAGAATGGTTTTCTTTCAAATTCAGTTCATTTGTACCTATGAAGCTTAAGAAGGTTGACTGAAGGTACTCAAAGAATCCGAACCTGAAACTCTAAATTTTCTTTGTCTTGCTTGGCAATCATTCTGCACTCAAATGAATATATTCAAGTTCAGCTTGGTTGGTTGGGAAGGCAATAGATAATGATGGATATGTTAGTATTCAGTGTTTGGGTGTCGTTCTAATTATGCTACTCTTCATGGTGCTTCCACTGTACTTTAATATGTTATATCTTCATGTTTGGTTGTTTTTTTCTAAATTTGTATGTGGTTATTACTGGTCTATATGAGATTTATTTGTACATATCTTCTATTCACAAATAAGGGCCACTGATCACTAGCACTTCTATTTAACTCCACTAACTTCTATGTCAATATTGGCCTATTGGCTTGCAACTTAGCAATAAATGGCAAAGCTATGAGCACGCTATTTCATCCTCCCTGCTTTCTATTTTGGTGATCAGAGGTATGTGGATCACACTCATTTATATACCTCTTTCCCTGGGAAATGAAGATTTATGTTTTTTAATGTCATCTGAGCTGCATTTTGGTTTTGTTAAGAGAATATTACAACTGGACTATTTGTTTGGACAAAAACGACATGGGAGCTTCTTTCGATTCCACATAAAAACCAGCAATTCTAAGATTCGAGTGCAGATGCGAGGTTGTTTTTTTCTTGAAGAGTGTCATTGACAAGACGCTATGCAGTTTGTTTCAGATATTAGTCGTCATAGTCCCTTTGAGGCTGTTATCTCTATAGTCTGACAATGGCCGCTTCTCACTTTTGTGGACTACGGACTTGATTCTCCTGCAGTGGTAATCATTTATTGAATTTTATTTGTACTGAAATGGTATTTGCATGTGTGTCTGCGCAAATAGAGAATAGTGATGAACCCTTTAAATTATTCATTGTCCAACAAGGCTTCTATTGGATTATATTGTAATTTTATGACTTGTGAATTTAGAACAATGGTATATTTGATGAAAAATACGATGGGTGATGCCAGCCTGAACACTTCATTCATATACCGAAGTTCACTTGCGGGAGATTATATTTGTTTGGGGACCTATATATTGAAAAACTGTGTATTTTGGTAAGAGAATATATAATTGATGCAATAGAAACGAACGATGGAGTGATATTAAGAGGCATACCGATTTACCTTTTAAATAAAAGAGGCATACTGATTCATGAAGTGTAATATTTCAAATTATATTTGTCTATCAAATTTAGGCATTATGCACTTTGTCTGTATTTCAAATTTCAGGATGTTGGTACAATATAGTAGATGGAATGGCGAGCTCCGCCTTATTGCCGCACCCACCACATACGATTTTAGGTGTGCTTGGGTCAAGCTGTGTCAATGACAAATACCAATGCACAAGCACGATAAATCACTCCATTACCAGTGATATGTAATACAGTGGAAACAAAAATCCTAGCAGGGTCAATCATCCAAGACGGAAAAGAACTGGTGAGCAGATCTGCTTCACAGCCACCGGCGAACACACTCGTGATTCTCAAAGGCAGTGGAGTCACACGCCGTGGTGGAGGATGTCGTCCAGTCATCTAATCAAAAGTCTGTTCAGAGCATGGCAAAGAGGGTGAGCTCGAGCACATGCACAGAGACCAACAACAACATGCAGATATCAGTGCAGCGGCAACAACCAGATTAAGTCATTTATCAAGAGAAAGACGCCGCAACATCGGGTCGCTAGAGGAGGATGACAAGCGAGTAGCGCAAAACACCGAAACAGCTAAGAACGAAGGCCAGAAATAGCCACGAGTTTTACTCGCGCAGAAGGAAAAAAGTCTTCTACGCCCTTAAAGATTTGCATGTATTTCTTCAACTTTTATAAATATGTTTTTATAAGGGTGCGTACTGCTTATATATAACCTTTGATATTTACCAAAGAAAAAAACCTTTGATAGAGAAAAACATCATCAATAACAATGTCCGTAGTTTGTTGTTTCGGTGTTATATTTCTGGCTATTGTGAGTATTTTTCTCTACAAAAAGAAATAACTATGTTGAGAGATAAGAATGGACAAAGAATAGTGGTTGGGCCTACTTGTCTGCCCCATTGGCCAAAACGGCACAACCCAGGGTGAGGTAGGCGTGCGAACGCAAGTATGAATGCACCGACCTTGAACAAGGGTTCACTTAGCCTTTCTTTTAGAAAATTACCAAAAGTTGGTGCACCGGCCCACACGTCAGTGACACCATTTGGCAGATGGCCTCTGCGTGCTTCTAGCCAGCCGAGCATAAATTTGAAAGAGATGTCTGTTTAGACGTGTGTTGCGCGTGCACGTTTACTTTTTTTTTTAGGCAAACTCGCAAAGCTTTATTCATGACCCGTCACACTTACATGGACGAAAGAGAGTTCTCCCGGGTGGCCTAACCAAACATGGCGACCGGTCCCGAGAGTTAAAGCATGCTTTGCTAGTTTGTGTGCTTCAACATTTGAAGTTCTAAATTCATGTCTAAATAAACAGGAAGTAAAACTACTAGAGTGTTCTTTGATCTCCCTCACTACTGCACCATAAGATGAAGATGTTCCTCGCTGGATTGCTTCAATCGCTGTCTTACAATCGGAGGCCACTTGAATTTTTTGGATGTATAGATCGTCAGCAAGGGCTAGAGACTCTCTAATGGCAAGGCTCTCTAGGATCTCAGGCTAGTCGATGTTTTTGAAGACAACAGCTGATGCACCCATAAACAGTCCGGCCTCATCTCTGCAAATCGCTCCCACTGCTCCAAAACCTCCTGCCCTAGGCACTGCTGCATCCACATTAAGCTTGGAGTGCCCCTCCTGGGGAGGTAGCCATGTCGTAGGCTTCGGTCGTGCATCCGCCCGACCCCTGCATGGGGCCTTGAAGGTGAGTTGAAGATCACAGATATAGCTTCTGATAAAAGCTTGTGTGGAGAAAGGAGTTTGGAAGATTCCTTCATGTATCAGCTTCCGACGAGCATGCCATATTGCCCAATGTGTGACAACTAACGTGGTAAATTCTTCCTGTGGCAGCGACTCACTCATGGAGAACAACCAGCCCTTGGCAATGTCGTCTGTGTTCATGCACATGTGTTCCACAAGATCTGAGTTTGACAGTGCCCACACGCTCCTTGACATGGCGCAGTCCAGCATGGAATGACGCCAGTTGTCAGCTGCACCACAAATCGCACACTCACTCGTTGTCGCCATGTTCCGATGCTGCAATATATCTCCGGTTGGGAGAGAATGTTGTGCGAGGCGCCAAACAAATACCTTCAGTTTTGAAGGTACTTGCATACCCCAAACCGAAGCCCATCCTCTGCGTTCCGCGCTGCTGTTTGACACATCCTCTACTTCCTCAAGCCAAGCTTCTCTGCCAGTCTTTATGCAGAAAATCATGTTGTATGCCGATCGAACAGAGTACCTGCCTTTCGGGTCTTCCGCCCACACCCAGAAGTCCTGAACAAGCCTCGTGTAGATTGGTATCTTTAGTATTGCCTCAACGTCTACAGGGAGAAAAACCTGCCGAACCAAATCTTCTCGCCACGCTGCCATGTTGTGATCTAATAAGTCAACCACCATCCTCGGTGGGTTGGCCACGAGGGATGTGACAGGTTTTGAGAAACCTTACCTAGGGATCCAGCTATGAGTCCAGATGTTGGTTGATGATCCATCCCCTATCTACCTGATGATGCCTAGCTTCATTATGTTTCGACCATCTACAATGGCACGCCATATTTGAGAAGGTCGTGACCCCAGTTCGGCGTCAAGTATTGATGTATTTGGGTAGTAAATTGCCTTTAGCAAACGTGCACTGAGTGAGTCCGGTTCCTGCAACAATCTCCATGCCTGTCTAGACAGAAGAGCTCGGTTAAAAATCTCCATGTCTCGGAAGCCCAAACCACCTAGACTCTTTGGTTTTGTCATCACATCCCAGGAGACCCAGCATGGTCTTCTTTTTCCTTGTTTGCTGCCCCACCAGAACTGGCGAATGATAGAAGTAATGCTCTCACAGAGCCCCCTTGTTAGTCTAAAGCATGACATAGAGAACATCGGGATCGCTTGTGCCACTGACTTTATCAAGATCTCTTTACCTGTAGCAGACAGGAGCTTCTCCATCCATCCCTTGACCTTTTCCCAGACTCTATCGCGAAGGTACTTGAAAGTGCCACTTTTTGACTGACCCACTTCAGTTGGCAAGCCCAAATATTTTTCACTCAAAGACTCATTGTGCACATTGAGGCCATTTTTTACTCCTTGTCTAATATGTTCAGGGCACCCTTTACTGAAAAAGATTAAAGATTTGTCATGGTTAATCCTCTGCCCTGAAGCCAAACAATATGTATTCAACAGGTTTGAAACTGCACTAGCTCCCTCCACACTAGCCTTAAAAAGCAACAGGTTGTCATCTGCAAACAAAAGGTGGTTAACAACTGGAGCTGTCGGTGCCACCTTCAGTCCAAGCGCCGATGACTGAGAACTGGATTTTAAGAGGCACGAAAGGCCCTCTGCTGCCAGTAAGAAAAGATAGGGGGAGATGGGATCTCCCTGTCGAATACCTCTTGTTGGATTTAACCGTTCGAGCTTTTCCCCATTAAACAACACTGAGAAGGAAACAGGCCTGACCATGCTCATCACAATATGAATCCAGGGGGCTGCAAAACCAAGCTTCCCCATTATGGCTTGTAAGTTGTCCCATTCGAGCCGATCATAGGCTTTCATCATGTCGAGCTTCAGTGCACAAAAACTATTGCTCTTAGACTTATTCCTCTTCATAAAATGGAGGCACTCGTACGCCCAAATAATGTTATCTGTTATTAATCTGCCAGGTACAAATGCTGATTGTTCCTCAGAAATGATCTCAGGTAATATAACTTTGATTCTATTGGCTACAACTTTCGAAACTATTTTGTACAGTACATTGCAAAGGCTGATCGGCCTAAACTAAGTGAGCAGTGTAGGGGAAGTTACCTTAGGAACCAGAACCAAAACAGTGTCATTTATACTCTCTGGGCTTTCCTCCCCTCTGATAATACGTAACACAACCGATGTAATCTCATCCCCGCATATATCCTAGTGCCGCTGATAAAAATGCGCCGGAAAACCGTCAGGGCCCGGGGCCTTGGTAGGGAACATCTGAAACAGAGCTTGTTTGACCTCCTCGTTTGTGTATGGGGCGCATAGGTTCTCATTCATAGCCGCAGTGACCTTGCAGGGCACATGTGCTAACACCTCCTCTATACCCGTCACGCCTTCAGATGTGTACAGGGACTTGTAGAAATCCTGCACCATCTCCTTCAACTCATCCTGGTTCTCTGTGTATATTCCCAGAGAATTATAGAGGGCTTTTATCATGTTTCTCTTACGTCGCATACTCGCCCTCATGTGAAAAAATTTGGTGTTTTTGTCACCTTCCGAAAGCCATTGCAGTCGTGACCTCTGGCGCCACATGAGTTCCTCACGATGGTACAGTTCAACTAGCCTCTCGTTAACTTTTAACTCCACATGTACTGGACCCGTCCTGGCCGGGTCATTACGCAGCCGTTCAAGTTGAGCAGTAAGTTGTTTTATCTCCTTCCGGACATTACCGAACGACTCCTTGCTCCAAACTGTAAGATCCCTCGACAAGGCCAGAAGTTTATCCCAGAAATCACCAACCCCATAGCCAGGAGAGGTTGCATTCCACCTAGCAGCTGTTATGGTGTCTTTCCATTCCTCATGAGACTCCCACATCACCTCGTATCTGAACTCCTTTCTCCTCCTGTCCGGCTGAGCAGTAGAGGTAGAAAGCAAGATCGGAGGATGCTGCCATTAGATGAACCAGAGAAGCTAGAGGGAAGCGTGCCATCCAGCTAGGGGAGGCCAGTGCCCTATCCAGACGAACGCGCGTATAAGATCCTCCAGCGACTCTTTTCTCAAAAGTCCACGGTCTGCCCTGGTAGCCCAAGTCTTCAAGCATGCAAACATCAACCGCATCTCGGAATGCTTGTATTTGGGCATTGCTGCGGTCAGCTATTCCTTGATGCTCTTCGGGACGTAGAACTTCATTAAAATCGCCTAAGCAAAGCCATGGAAGCGAGTTCAAAGTTGATATCCCCCTCATCAAGTCCCAAGTATGGTGCCTGAGATGGGTTTGGGATTCACCGTATATGCATGTAATCCTCCAGGGATCTACTCCTTCCTCCTGCACCTTTGGATCTATGTGATAACAAGAGTCTCCCAAAATCTCAATATTACTGCTGTTATTCCAAAACATGCCAATGCCGCCACTTCTCCCCTGACTGTCAATAGCATAAGAATTCTCATACCCTAATGTACCAGCAAGAGCTTCGACCCGTGCACCACTGATTTGTGTTTCAACGATACAAAGCACTGCTGGGGCAAACTTCATCGCGAGTTCGCGAAGTTCTCGAACTGCCGCAGGTTTGCCCGCGCCACGGCAGTTCCAACATAGAGCACTCATTGGGCTAGGCGGCGCCCCTCCAGGGAGCCCGCCAAAGTTAACACCTTGCTACCTTCATTATCTTCCTCGCCAGTTTTGGCCTTCTTTGGGTCCCTCTTTGGTGGCGGGCTTAATGGTGCTGCCCCGAAGGACACAATAGCTGAGTTTTCGCCTCCATGCGGCAGGAACTTGTGAGCAGCAACCCCTGTCCCTGTCTTGGCCGCAGCAGAATTTTCTTGTCTCTCTGAACGTTTTCTGTTATGCTCGACCATATCCACATCATCCAGTCCTACATCCGCCCGATGGCCTTTTCCAGACTGCTCATATTGAGAGTCGTTGTGCCTTTCATTAGACGAAGTAGTAGCACTCCCTCTTTCAGAACCTGACCGACCTCCCCGTCGTCCTCCTCGGCGGCCTCGACCCTCACCTGGGCCCGCCTGTACGCATGAACCAAGAGGCCCTAAGATCCTTAAAAACCAACGCCCATGTTCCTTGTAAAGATGCCCCAGCTTGCCACACACCGCACACCAGTCGGGTAGCTTCTCATATTTGACCCTGTAAATCTGTCTCTTTCCCTCCCTGATCATTGAAACTGCGTTTTTCGGAGGGTGGTTGACATCAATCTGTACCCACACCCGATAGAAATTCCCTACAAAATCCAGCGAGTTTGTTTCAACGAACAGAACCTCCCCAACCTTCGCCGCCAGCGGCTTCACCAGATGTGCATAGAGTTGTGGTACATCATGTATCTGTACCCAGATATTCAGTGTATCCAGCCCTATTGTTGAAGGTTTTGAGATGCCATCGTGCACGTTTACTAATAGGGGTAAAAGATGCATATATCTTGGCGGGTTGTGTCGGCAAGGAATATGGGCTCTGAACCGGGGCCCATACATATCAGAGACGCGCGCGTGTTTCCTCGTCTGCTTTTTCCTTTCTTTTTTGACGATGTGTCCTCGTCTGCTGTTATGCATTATTATACGTACGTAATGTACCCATCGATCGCCGTCTTCCTCCCACAGACCCCGACGGCCACCGAACCGAGTCAGCAACCCTAGATCGATCCTGCCGCCGGCTGAATCGCCGCCTCAATCGATTGCAGTCGCAGCAGACGTGATGCCGCCCAAGGTGCAGTCGCCGGGTCCTGACCGCAGGGGGCTCTTTTCCTGCCTGTACAGCGGCAATTGCGACGAACCCCCTAGCTTCTGTTTCAAACGCGATCTCCTCGCGTCCATCCCCGACTTATACGAGGAGGCTTACGACCGGCTGCCCGTCGACGACATGCCAGACGAAGCGGCCGACCAACTGATCTCAACCATGGGCAAATACGGCCTCTGCCTCGGCCTCATGGACCCCGTCACCAACATCATCCTCAACACCATCGCCCACCTCCCGCGGGACTTCCGGGCAAACCCGTCGCCTCCGCACGACGCTAAGAGGAGGAGGAGGTCCAAGATGATGGCTGGCGCAGCACAGCCCAGGGATAGTTGGTCCAGTACCATTGGGCCAACCTCCCGTAGGGATACCTGGCCCAGAGATGCCGCGCCATCCTACCTGGCTCTCCGCAGATTCATGGTCAGATACTTCGGATGCCTCAGTGAAGAACAGGCCACCCGGTACCTCCACTGGGCGGGCGCCGACCTCGCCCTGGCCGTTCTGCTCGTCGAGCACGATCTTTACGCTGCTGAGCTTGAGCTCCCCGACCCCGCCTCCAAAAGGACACAAGCTGCCCTCATGTGCGCTGCAACCTGTGCGTCGCACCCAGCGCCCGACGCCCTGGTGCGGCTCCACACGACGCCCCTTCCCCTACAGAGGCTCCTCGCCACCGCCGTGTTCCTCAGGCCAGGAGGGCCCAAGCTCACCGTCGACGACGTCGACACCCTCGTGGACCTACTGCGGTACCACAACAGCGCCCCCCTCGACCTCCAGGTGAAGTTGCTACCAGGGGGGAGAGAGGTCGTCGTGTATTGTCGGAACCTCAAGCCCGGTGAAGGGAAGCTTGAGATTTGCAATAGCATGAGCTCCGTGGATGGATTTGATGTTGTCAGCATCAAGGTCGAGCGTCATGGGGACCTCTTTGCGTCCCTACGGTCTGATCCTCAAGACAAGAGGTCCATGATATCAACCTTTTTAGCGAAGGCCGCGAGAACCGCTCGAAGTCGCGGTTTGGTAGAGAGCTGCAGTGGCGATGCATGTGAGTACACCGAGTCTCTCAGAATGAGGCTTCACAGTGCAATCCACGCTTTCTATCTCAAAGTGTTCACCATGTTACCGCCCTCTACAGGGCTCATCCGCGACATATTGTGGGCTGGCCACTGCTATGGCCACATGGATCCTGTCTCCAACATCATTGTCAACTCTATTTGGCACAAAATAGTGTACCCGCTACCCCTGTCCGAAATCAAAGAGTATCACATCATCGACACCCTATCTATGCTTCGCGTGGAGGTTCGTTCCTTGGAAGGCCTCATCACCCTCGTCCAAGGAAACTTTGAGTCTGGCTGCTCGACGCAGCAGGTGATGGAGCACCTCTCCCACAAATGTTGTGACATATCCCATGAGATGCACACCTTGCAGCAGTTTGTTGCCGCAGCCACAACCGCTCGACACCCACAATACGCTGCACTAGGGTCATTCCTCGCATCCCTGACCCCCGATATGTTGAATGACCTACGACGCTTGCTGACCACTGGCACCAATGGTGTGATCCCTCGTGAGTCGCTTGGTCAAATAGAGTACTTCCTCCGACAAAAAGTAATGGCGTTGGATCCCGAACCTCCCAAGGTGGCCGAATTATGCGAGGAGGCTAAGGGAACTCTGCTGAGAATGAAGTCATATTATAACAGAATGAGATTACACTTTTGCTCTAGGCTTGAACAACTGCTGCAGAAATATGCCTCTGAGCATCCTTTGGTATGTAGCTTTGTTTTTACAACAGTTTTAACATGGACTCTCTTACCTCCTCTTTTCACATGAGAGATAAAGAGTATATAATAGATCTGAAGCATTGGTTTCATTAAGTGGTGGGTCTGAGTAACTCTTACCTTCTTTACCTCCTGAGTGAAAAGATGAGGTAAGAGGGACCATTTTCAAAAATTTGCCTTGTTTTTGTTCATCCTTGTTTACTTGGTACATATTCTTTACATCTCACTATCAGCTACTTCATTTGACCTTGCTGTTGCTTGTTTTAGGAACCACAATATGTGCTAAGTGTTATCTGTGGTGTGGTGGCTGGTTCTGAATCCTTAGACAGGGAGTGCTATCACGTTAATTTTGTGGCTGCTTCCAAATCAGGGATTGCTCGTAACCAACTCTTCTTCGCCGAACTCAATTGTTCGTATCCTGGTGAGCAGGAAAAAACAAATTTCTGCCGTCCTCTACCCCTGATATATACTGGTAAGTCCACATTCCTTCCAAGTAGAACTGAAGGGGAAGCTGGTGAGCAGCCATTCAGGTTTAAAACATTAGAGGGAACTGCCCCCACCCTTGTTTCTGTGTTTCATTGAAGATCCTTTTGATTTCCATGAAGGACTTTTCCTCTTTAATTCGTACGATGCTTGTTTGTTTCATCCAACCATAGAGATAGCTCTCATAAAGAATAACTTATATAGGGGCACCGAGTGCACATTTAGTCCGTTGAAACAGCCATGTGCTCATACTTACAACATTTATGTACACCTCCGATTCCGGGTGCATATCGTGTGCATAGGATATATTATACTCCCCCGTCTCAAAATAAGTGTCTTAACCTTAATACAAATTTGCACTATAGTTAGTACAAAATTAAGACTCTTATTTTGGGACGGAGGAAGTAGCTTAGTACGGCAATTCCAATGTTTCAAATAGCGGGCTATGGAAAATAGCGGCGGCCTTCAAATCAGCTATAGCGGAGTTATGTCGGACTATTTGTGAAGGTGACTATTTAGCGTCACCCTGCTGAAAAGGCTATAGTGGACTATATAGCGGGCGGCTATTTAAAACTATGAGCAATTCTGACATAAATAAACATTTATGTGCTCTTCTTGTTGTTGATCATGTGTAAAAAAGATTAACATCTTAAGATTATTTTGGGATACAATTTCTCTACAATCCAAAGTGTACTTCTAACTTCTTTTTTTCTTGTCAAGAACTGTTGTTCAGTACTACTGTCATGGTTTTCTATCGCACACCAATGGTCTGGTGAGTGAAACCAACGCAGATAGACATGGTTTGCCTAACATTTCACTTTGAAGAATCGTTGAGCTGTCTTGTTGTAAATTGGTAAATAATAAATCAATTTTGGTCTTGGTGACAGGCCGTTGCTACTATGGAAAGGGAACCGCAAGGAAGATTGTGTATCCAGATTCAGCAGACTTTATTAAGAGTAATCATGATATTACCCACTATGGAACGCGGCACACGGACGGAATTCTGGACGCGGATTTAATGTTCGATTTTAGGAGCGACACGCAGTTTGCAGAAGATATGAGGAAGTACTGTGAGCGTCAAAAAGAGTTGTCGCAGGAGGGTGATGAGTATTAATTCAACAGCGGGAGGAACTAGTATTAGGTCTTGAACCTTATTAACCCTGATGTAGAAATACTATTCCGTATGAAGATCAAGATTGTTATAATACTCTGCATTCTGTATTCCATCATGTCCGAACCTTCATTGTTGTCTGCCAGTATGTGATCAGCTGAAAATTTGATTGGTCGATGGAGGTTCAGTTCATTTATTTTCATCTGTAACAGATTTCTACCAAACTTGTTGGACGTGCGCCTGTCCAAAGAGTAGAACACCCTGGCCAAAACCGGATTTGAAAGAAGTACGCAAACTTCAAAAAAGTTCATGAATTTGAAAAAAGTACACGAATTTGAGTCGGCACCGGTCAAAACCGGGGTGAGTCAACACCGAGATCAGGGACTAACGTTATTCGGTTTCAGTAGTTGAGGGTGCAAGTTGTCTATTTTCAGAGTTGAGGGACGGAATCTAGAGTCCGTCAAGAATTGAGTGACGAAAGATATATTTTTCTATCTTTTCCCGACTATATAGTGATTCTTTTGATCTAGCAACATGAAAGTTCAGGGCAGTTGTTTGACACGACAAATAATAAAAACAACCTGATTATTATGGTATTATCTCTCTACGCATCAGGGAAATATTTGAGACTCCCAATCCCAGAAGGAAGAATGAGAAACGGTAATTTTCAGCCTATCATGGAGAGGTTCGGGAAGAGATGTAACGACTAGAATGAACGCTTCATGTCCCAGGCAGCGAAGGAAGTGCATGTGAAGCCGGTTGTGCAAGCAATGCCAACTTATGCTACGGGAGTTTTTAAACTGAACCAAAGCTTTTGTGAGAGTTATGAGAAAATCATAAGGGATTTCTGGTGGGGAGAAAAAGATGAGCACCAGAAAGTGCATTAGATGTCGTGGGAAAATATGACAAAGGCAAAAAGAGACGGAGGTATTGGTTTCCGTGATATGCACTTATTCAATCAAGCGCTTCTAGCATGAAAGGGATGGAGGCTATTACAAAATCCAAACAGTCTTTGTGCAACGGTTTTAAAATCTAAATACTACCCGAACGATGACTTGATGAACATGGTATTCGCCACAGAACGATGATCTGCTGATCAGAATGCTATCCATGCGCAGGGGGGTCGAGATCCAGTTCCTGTGAGCACAGTATCCAATCATTGGCAACTACCTCCGTTGGGATCAGACGATCAGTTAACTTGAATTGCGATGCAGCGTTTCTGCAGGATACTGGTAGTACATGGGGAGGCGTTGTCGCCGGAGACCATAGGGGCCTTCCCTTTTTCTCTGCTGGACAACGACTTTGTCAGTGCAGATCCTCCGAGATACAAGGAAATTTGCAGATCACCCTGGTTTGCTCTGATGATGGACATTAAAAAGCAGACGGAAGGATACGGAACAAGTTGGCTCATAAAATCGCGGCGACAGCAAGAACGTCAGGTGATCATTACTTTATAGCGGATGTGCATGCAAATATGAGGAAAACCATGATGTTTTTTTTTTTGGAACGAAGCACTAGTAGATAAAGGGGCTTTTGTCCCGGTTGGTAAGGCCCTTTAGTCCCGGTTTTTGAACCGGGACTAAAGGGTCGTTACTAATGCCTCTCCCCTTTAGTCCCGGTTCTTAAACGAACCGGGACTAAAGGCCGCGGCCACGTGGAGCTTCACCTTTAGTCCTGGTTGGTTACCGGGACAAAAGGAAATTTTACGATTTTTTTTTGAATTTTTTTTTGAATTTTTTTTATTTTCAAATTTCTGAATTATTTTAACCTCTAATCTCTAATCACCACCCCTCATCACTGCTCAATTTATCCTTTAATCTCTAATCACCCTTCATTATTCCAAATCATCTAACTTACCGAACGGTCACCCATCCTCCCACTCCCCCACCTGCACTTGTTGTTTTCCTGACAATAATAAGATGTCAATCCTATTAACCTTCAGAAATTTTGCTTGAGTATGAAGTGACACATTTCACTGTTTGAGTTTGAAATTGTTGTTTTAAAAAACAATAATTATTTAGTAACACTAATATTTCTTGAATAATTAGTTTGACCATTGTTTGACCATTGTTTGACCACAGTTTGACCATTGTTTGACCACAGTTTGACCAGATTTGACCAAAATTCAAAATAACTGAAATAATTATTTAGTAATACTAATATTGTAGAATAATTAGTTTGACCATTGTTTGACCACAGTTTGAAATTTTTTCGATTTTTCCACTCTAGATCTAAAAAGGCCCGTAACTTTTTTTCTGTTAGGTTTTTGAGAATTTTGAAAATGTTTAACGGGGTACCCCAGGTTAAATTTGGATGTAACTTTTCGAGTAGATGATTTTTCATATAAAAAACATTTTCATCGGAGTTAGTATGCAAAACTTATGCCCATTTTTACAAATTCTCGAGAGATTTTGCAAATAAAGTCGAAATTCATATTTGCAAAATTTCCCAACAACTAGACCACATATCACATGGGAAACTTATTTTCTTTTATTTTTTTGACATTTTCATCATTTTCTTTTATTTTTTCTAAAACTGAAAAGGCGATCGGGGTGGACGGGGGTAGAGTTTGAAAATGGGACCTTTAGTACCGGTTCGTGCCATGGACCGGTACTAATGCCTCAAACCCCATTAGTACCGGTTGGTGGCACGAACCGGGACTAAAGGTCTAACCCTTTAGTCCCTGTTGGTGCCACGAACTGGAACTAATGGGCATCGCACCCTTTAGTCCCGGTTCGTGCACCAACCGGGACTAAAAGGTCCAGACGAACCGGGACAAATGGCCCACGTGGCCTCTTGGCGCACGAACCGGGACTAATGCCCCCATTAGTCCCGGTTCTAGACTGAACCGGGACTAATGGGCTAACCCGGGGTGGACCAATGTCCTCTTTTCTACTAGTGAAGGCTCAAGAAGAGCTCGGCTTTGAATTAACAAAGCCATCAACCGGCCAGGCGTTACAAAGAACCAACAGAGCTAATAAGACGAAAAGGATACAAGGGGCTGATGGAGCAGCTTACAACGCAACACACACTAACAAGCACAAAATAGGAAAAAGAGCACAGCTTGCTAGTGTCGCTGCCCACTACACTAAGGGCCAAGGACACCCGAACATAGTAGATTGCAATGGATCAGCCGTCTGCTAAGAGAAGGACCAAGATTGTGTCTGGAGAATCGGGCGGAGAAGGGACAGCTCCTATATCCTCAGATGCCGAAAAGGGCCCCTACCCTCGTCGGCAAGAGAGATGCTCACCCGAGAGCTTGGATAGGACCCGGCTTCACGGCCACTCGTCGAGAGCACGCCGCCTGACCTGCACGTAGCCAAAAGCACACTACGCCAGCTACAACGTCGCCGCCTCCGGACAATCAACAAAGAGGGAAAGCCACCTGGGGCAATCGAAGAGGATGAAACGGCACCGAGCCAAGCCACAGCAGCGAGCATCACGAGCGCAAAAACGAACACCACAGAGAATGTAGGTACTCAACAACACGACAACAGCCACGCCGGAGAGAACCACCAAAGGGGGCGCCAGATCTGCAAATCATGACATCGTTGGCCACTGTAGAGAGGACAAAGCAGCTTCTAGACGCCTCCACACCAAGGCAACACTCACCCAAACCTTCAACATCCCCAGGCGGTGTCTCCGAGGAGAGCACGACGTAAACGGCGATGCCACCACCCAATCCGGAGAGGATTTTGAGCTTTCGCTCGGGAGCAAGGTAGGGGGTGGACAGGGAGCACTAGTAGGAAAAGGGTCAAACGTGAAGCACATTAGTGCCGGTTTGTATTTGAGCCAGCACAAATGTATACATTAGTGCCGGTTCCAACGGCTAGCCGGACCGCTCTCATTAGTACTGGTTCGTGGCTAATTTTTAGCACCGGTTCGCGCCACGAACCGGTACTAATGAGAGTGGTGGCAGTATGTTGTCAGTCTGGGCCCCCTCCAGCACGTTTAGTACCGGATCTTGGCACGAACCGGTACTAAAGGTCGTCCTACATAAACCCTTCGTCCACGCGAGCTCGCTCTGTTCTTCCCCTTTCCCCTCTCCTCTCTGTTCTTCCCCTCCTCCTCTTGAGCTCATCACATATTTTGCCCAAAATTTGTCAAGATTTGAAGGCCCCCATCCATTCAAATGATCACAAAGGTTAGCAACTTTGTCCTTTCATCTCTCATTGCTAGATTAGCTCTTGCAATGCTTTATATAGTTATTAATTTGTGAGTTTAGTAATTTGGGAGGAAATATATATATGTGCTAGTATTTGATTTATATGCAATTTGAGGTTAAAATAACACTTAGTTTGCATATGTAGGTGTGGTTTACTTAGTGCCTTCTAAATCTCCGTCGTAACCACCGTCGATCGCCCGCACCGTCCCGTCGCTGGCACCACCTTGTGGTGAGCCTCTTGTTCATGAAATTTTATATAAAAAATTGATGTTTGTGTGATTTGGATATATAGTTACTCGTATAATAATTATCTTACCCGTACGTTGTTTGTTATACATGGTGCCATGGTTTTGATATCCGTCCCCGTCGGCCCTCGTCCTTGTTATGATTCGGATGTGGTATATTCTCTTTTAAAACTATTTGTTGCATTTCGTGTTTATGACAAATTATGCCCATCAAGTTGACATAGATATTTTTATCTAGGAGGTATGTGAACCGGAAATTCCAACCAACCCTATTGTCGAGAGGTTAAATTTAGTTGAAAGAGAAAACGAGTACTTGAAAGAAAAATTGAAAAGAATTGAGGGGGAGAAGATGGAATTGGAGTTGCATGTTGCCGATGTCGTCGATGATCACAAGATCAAGAAGGAGAAAATGCGCTTGAAGATTAGAAAGATTAGAAAATATGCCATCGATAGTGAGGCTTGGTATCATTATGCTGTTGGATCAATTGTTACCTTAGTTGCGATCTTGATCGCATTTGTTGTTGCATTAAAATGCTTTAGCTAGAGAGTTATTTGTTTGTTGCATTTAAGTGTTGTATGAACTTTATGTATGAACTTGTATTAATTTGGTCTATTCGGTGTTGTGTAATGAAGATGAGCCGGCAATGGATGTACGATGACCGATGCTCTCCCCAGTTCGTTGAGGGCGTGCATACTTTTTTGCTTGCGGCTGAGGCAAACAAGCGGGCGGATGGTTTTATGCCTTGTCCATGTGCTGGCTGTAAGAATGGTCGCAATTACTCTACGTCAAGAACCATTCACGTCCACCTGTTTGAGTCCGGTTTCATGCCCCACTATAATGTTTGGACCAAGCACGGAGAAAGAGGGGTTATGATGGAAGACAATGAAGAAGAAGAGGACGACGACAGCTATCCTGGCCATGGGTTCCCTGAATACGATGATACAACAATGGGGGAAGAAGCTGAGCCGGTAATGCGGGAAGAAGCTGAGCCGGCAATGCGGGAAGAAGCTGAAGAAGAGGCATCAGATGAGCCCGTTGATGATCTAGGTCGGGCCATTGCCGATGCAAAGAGAAACTGCGCAAGTGATTTGGAGAAGAAGAAGTTGCAGCGCATGTTAGAGGATCACAAAAAATTGTTGTACCCGAATTGCGTAGGTGACAAGAAAAAGCTGGGCACCACACTGGAATTGCTGCAATGGAAAGCAGACAATGGTGTATCTGACAAGGGATTTGGAAAGTTGCTGGTAATGATAAAGAATATGCTTCCAAAGGACAACGAATTGCCCGAGAGTACGTACGAAGCAAAGAAGGATGTCTGCCCTCTAGGGTTAGAGGTGCAGAAGATACATGCATGCCCTAATGATTGCATCCTCTACCGCGGTGAGTACGAGGATTTGAACACTTGCCCGGTATGTGGTGCATTGCGCTATAAGATCAGCCGCGATGAGCATGATGATGTCGAGGGAGAGCGCCCCAGGAAGAAGATTCCTGCCAAGGTGATGTGGTATTCTCCTATAATACCACGGTTGAAACGTTTGTTCCAAAACAAAGAGCATGCCAAGGCGATGCGATGGCACAGAGAAGACCGTAAGAAAGACGGAAAGTTGAGAGTACCCGCTGATGGGTCGCAGTGGAGAAAAATCGAAGAAAGTACGGGAAGGAGTTTGCAGATGACGCAAGGAGCGTATGGTTTGGTCTAAGCGCAGATGGCATTAATCCTTTTGGGGAGCAGAGCAACAACCATAGCACCTGGCATGTGACTCTATGTTTGTATAACCTTCCTCCTTGGTTGTGCATGAAGCGGAAGTTCATTATGATGCCAGTGCTCAACCAAGGCCCTAAACAACCCGGCAACGACATTGATGTGTATCTAAGGCCATTAGTTGAAGAACTCTTACAACTGTGGAATGGAACAGGTGTACGTGCATGGGATGAGCACAAACAGGAAGAATTTGACCTAAAGGCATTGCTGTTCGTGACCATCAATGATTGGCCTGCTCTCAGTAACCTTTCAGGACAGACAAACAAGGGATACCACGGTTGCACGCACTGTTTGGATGATACCGATAGTATATATTTGAATAGTTGTAAGAAGAATGTGTACCTGGGACATCGTCGATTTCTTCCGAGCAGGCATCCCGTAAGAAAGAAAGGCAAGCATTTCAAAGGTGAGGCGGATCACCGGACGAAGCCTCGCCACCGTACTGGTGCTGATGTACATGATATAGTCAAGGATTTGAAGGTGATATTTGGAAAGGGTCCTGGCGGACAATCTGTTCCAAAGGACGCTGACGGACGCACACCCATGTGGAAGAAGAAATCTATATTTTGGGACCTGGCATATTGGAAAGACCTAGAGGTCCGCTCCGCAATCGACGTGATACACGTGACGAAGAATCTTTGCGTGACCCTGCTTGGCTTCTTGGGCGTGTATGGGAAGACAAAAGATACACCTGAGGCACGGGAGGACCAACAATGTATGCACGGAGAAGACGGCATACATCAGGGTCATGCAAGCTACGCTCTTACCAAAGAAGAGAAGGAAATCTTCTTTGAATGTCTGCTCAGTATTAAGGTACCGTCTGGCTTCTCGTCGAATATAAAGGGAATAATAAACATGGCAGAGAAAAAGTTCCAGAACCTAAAGTCTCATGACTGCCACGTGATTATGACGCAACTGCTTCCGGTTGCATTGAGGGGGCTTCTACCGGAAAACGTTCGATTAGCCATTGTGAAGCTATGTGCATTTCTCAATGCAATCTCTCAGAAGGTAATCGATCCAGAAATCATACCAAGGTTACAGAATGATTTGGTGCAATGTCTTGTCAGTTTCGAGTTGGTGTTTCCACCATCCTTCTTCAACATCATGACACACGTCCTAGTTCACCTGTGCCAAGAGATTAACGTTTTGGGTCCTGTATTTCTACACAATATGTTCCCCTTTGAGAGGTTCATGGGAGTCTTAAAGAAATATGTCCATAACCGTGCTAGGCCAGAAGGAAGCATCTCCAAGGGCCATCAAAATGAGGAGGTCATTGAGTTTTGTATTGACTTTATTCCTGACCTTAAGCCGATTGGTGTTCCTAAATCGCGGCATAAGGGCAGACTAGATGGAAAAGGCACGCTAGGAGGGGAACAAATAATATGTATGGACGGACATTCTCTCACTGAAGCACACTACACAGTTCTACAGAATTCCGCCTTGGTGGCTCCGTATATGGATGAACACAAGAATTTGCTATGCTCCAAACACCCGGAGCGGTCTGATGACTGGATTACACGTGAACAAACCAGGAGTTTCGCCAGCTGGTTGCAGACATGTACCATGCATGACACCTCTATTGAAGATGACCTGTACTTGCTGTCCCAGTTACCATCTTCGAATATAATGACTTTCAAAGGGTACGAGATAAATGGTAATACATTTTACACGATCGCACAAGATAAGAAGAGCACCAACCAAAACAGTGGTGTCCGCTTTGATGCAGAAACCAAGACGGGAAAGGAAACATATTATGGTTATATATAGGACATATGGGAACTTGACTATCGACGTGGTTTAAAGGTCCCTTTGTTTCGGTGCAAATGGGTCAATATGACACGAGGCGGGGTAACGGAAGACCCGCAGTACGGAATGACAACAATGGATCTCAACAATCTTGCGTATGCAGACGAACCATTCGTCCTAGCCAATGATGTGGCACAGGTTTTCTATGTGAAGGACATGTCTACGAAACCAAGAAAAAGAAAAGATAAGGAAGCGAATGCATCGTACGATGAGCCAAAGCGGCACATAGTTCTTTCTGGGAAGAGAAACATCATGGGAGTGGATGACAAGACAGACAAGTCAGAAGATTATGAAAAGTTTGATGAAATTGCTCCATTCACAGTGAATATTGACCCGAGCATCCCGTTAAATGATGAAGATTTTCCATGGTTACGGCGCAAAGGGACACACGCGAAAAAAAAGTTTCACACCCAAAGATCTGGGATGTGATCGGCTTCACTATCTATCATCACTTTCTTCTGCGTTTCGCACCGAGAGGGGAATCTCTGTAATAGTTAAGGTAGTTATGTGTTTTGGCATTTGAAACGCGAAGAAATTTTATGTGCAAACAAATTCTTTCATGCCTTTACTGATTTTTAAAGTTAATTTATTCACAAACTAGTGATTCACACTAATTTCAAATAATTCAAAATTTAAACTATTCAAATTTGAAAACTACGGGCACTAACAGAAAGTTTGTAATTTTTTGTACCTAAAACAAAAATGTTCACAAAGAAACTCTAAATACACAAAAAAAACACAAAAATAAATAAAGCAAAAAATAAAATAAAAATAAGCCCGCCTACTAGGCCAGAGCGGCCTGCATACGACTAGAAACCCAACCTGTAGTTGAGCCAGGATGCAGGCCCGCAAAGGTGAAGTGGGCCCACAGGGCTGCAAAGAACACGTAGGCCCAGTAAGCCTGCTTTGGAGAGGAGCTTGAGAGAGTGACCGCACGGGGGTTTACAAACCAGTGCAGTCGCCCCTCGGCTAGCGAGGTGGGACTAAACTTGCCGCACCGCACCTGCGCCAGCGCACCCCCTTTAGTATCGGGTCGTGGCACAAACCGGTACTAAAGGGGGGGCCTTTAGTACCGGTTTGTGCCACCACCCGGTACTAAAGGGGGTCGCTTCCCGCCGCTTGGCCTGGCCAAAACAGGCCTTTAGTACCGGTTGGTGGTTCCAACCGGTACTAAAGGTGCCTTCTATATATACAACCGCTACGAAAATTTCAGTTTTCCTCTCTGTTCGTTCCTCTGTTTCCGTCTCCGTCGCCGTCGCCGCCGCCCTCGATCGTCTCCGTCGCCGCTCGTCTCCGTCGCCGCCCCTGTCCCCGTCGCCGCCCCCGTCCCCGTCGCCGCCCCCGTCCCCGTCGCCGCCCTCGTCTCCGTC